>NW_026777438.1:900000-1005335 GCF_028023285.1 Balaenoptera ricei | reverse complement strand
AATCTCCCTACTTGGAGCATCAGCACCTTTAACCTCCTGTTCCGTACAGGTTGCAATTTGTCCTGAGGATGAACGGGAAGACGGGGAACCAGTGAGAGACTAGCTCTTCTTGTTGGGACAGGCACAGGTCACTCTATTTTCCCATCAGGAAGAAGAATTAACCACAGGCTCATCATCCCCCCAGAACCAGAACAGGGCCTGAAGCCATCCAGGGCTTTTGCGGCCAGCTCCCAAAAAAGCGAGTTGTAAAATGGAGGTTCAGGGCACTGCAATTCACAAACCTGCAGAGTTATAAATGATAACTCTCGTCCACAAATATATTGAGGGAAAGGAAAGAAGAGGATTTGAAATCAAGGCAGAATTGCAGGAAACAGATTTCAGGAGGTAGATTCGAATCGCCTTTAAAGCACATGAAAAGCGGCAAAACGTTGACAATGATGCCCTTGGCCAAAAAGGGCGTATGCGTTTTTTCCTGAATATATTCAGGAAAAAACGCATACGCCATTTTTGGCCAACCAAGCAACCTGGAAAGGCAAATCAGGGCTACAAAGAAGACTCGCTACCCATCGGTCAAAAGGGCCATGCTGCAAAAAGTCTCAAAACCAGAAATGCAGGACAGGCCATGGAGAAATGGGAGCCTTGCTACACTGATGGGCGGGATGTAAATTGCCAACAGCCACTCTGGAGAAGTGTACGGTGTGTCCTGAAACATCTAAAAGACACAGCTTAGAGAGCATAGGGCACTTCCACTCATGGGGGTATAAATTGGGAAAATGAAAAATCAGCAAGACACAAGCACCACAAAGTTTAGGGCTGCTCTGTTGACAAGGACCTCCACTTCATTCCACCTTCAATATCCCAGGAAAGAGAAAAATGGATAAAGAAGTTGTGGTCCTTATGTACAATGGAATATCACTCAGCCATGAAATCAATGTCATAAGGCTAGTAGCAGCATGATGAGTGGATTTAGGTACGACGATTCTAAGTGAAATAAGTCACACAGAAAAGGACACTTCTCATAAGGTATCACTTATAGATGGAATGTCAAAACCGTTACACTTGAACTGAATTACAAAACAGAACAGAGTCACATAGGCAGAAAACACACTACGGCTGCTTAACGGGAAAGGTGAGGTGGGGTGATACATAAAACAAGGGTTTCAAATTAGCTCAGATACCGTTCCATAAACCCAATATGTAATAGACAAGACCTACTCCTTGCTCAGAGAACTGGACTCAACACGCCCTATTCACCGCACAAGAATATATCTGACTAGTAATAATCTTAAAACCTATGTATTGATATCTCTCTGTTAGTGTGTCAAGTGGGTGTAAAGCGGCATAAACACAGCAGTGAAAAGCAGCTAAACCCCATTATAAAAATAAATTACTTTTACAAACCCATGAAACAAAGACAGTGAAAGAGAAAGAAATTCTTACACAATGCGTTCAGGGGCTGTGATGCAACCTGGATTGACCATATCTAGACCCACAGCTGGATGAGACATAAGGGTGGACACTCTTGGGGCTGAGAGGTTTGGTGAGGTTGGGTGAGCAAACGCAGACCCTTTAAAGTAATACTGCGTGGTACCCATCCCATGGGTCCCAAATCTCCAGGTTCAAGGGCATCTTCCTACATCGAAAACATGCATGAGAAAACAAAAAGATGGTACACCATGTGATGGGGAAAGGTTTCTAAAACGCACCTCATTTCTCTTCTCCTTGTGCCCGGGGTCGCCATTCCAGCTGCTTTCCTAGCAATCTCCCTACTTGGAGCATCAGCACCTTTAACCTCCTGTTCCGTACAGGTTGCAATTTGTCCTGAGGATGAACGGGAAGACGGGGAACCAGTGAGAGACTAGCTCTTCTTGTTGGGACAGGCACAGGTCACTCTATTTTCCCATCAGGAAGAAGAATTAACCACAGGCTCATCATCCCCCCAGAACCAGAACAGGGCCTGAAGCCATCCAGGGCTTTTGCGGCCAGCTCCCAAAAAAGCGAGTTGTAAAATGGAGCTTCAGGGCACTGCAATTCACAAACCTGCAGAGTTATAAATGATAACTCTCGTCCACAAATATATTGAGGGAAGGCAAAGAAGAGGATTTGAAATCAAGGCAGAATTGCAGGAAACAGATTTCAGGAGGTAGATTCGAATCGCCTTTAAAGCACATGAAAAGCGGCAAAACGTTGACAATGATGCCCTTGGCCAAAAAGGGCGTATGCGTTTTTTCCTGAATATATTCAGGAAAAAACGCATACGCCCTTTTTGGCCAAGCAAGCAACCTGGAAAGGCAAATCAGCGCCACAAAGAAGACGCGCTACCCATCGGTCAAAAGGGCCATGCTGCAAAAAGTCTCAAAACCAGAAATGCAGGACAGGCCATGGAGAAATGGGAGCCTTGCTACACTGATGGGCGGGATGTAAATTGCCAACAGCCACTCTGGAGAAGTGTACGGTGTGTCCTGAAACATCTAAAAGACACAGCTTAGAGAGCATAGGGCACTTCCACTCATGGGGGTATAAATTGGGAAAATGAAAAATCAGCAAGACACAAGCACCCCAAAGTTTAGGGCTGCTCTGTTGACAAGGACCTCCACTTCATTCCACCTTCAATATCCCAGGAAAGAGAAAAATGGATACAGAAGTTGTGGTCCTTATGTGCAATGGAATATCACTCAGCCATGAAATCAATGTCATAAGGCTAGGAGCAGCATGATGAGTGGATTTAGGTACGACGATTCTAAGCGAAATAAGTCACACAGAAAAGGACACTTCTCATAAGGTATCACTTATAGAGGGAATGTAAAAACCGTTACACTTGAACTGAATTACAAAACAGAACAGAGTCACACATGCAGAAAACACACTATGGCTGCTTAACGGGAAAGGTGAGGTGGGGTGATACATAAAACAAGGGTTTCAAATTAGCTCAGATACCGTTCCATAAACCCAATATGTAATAGACAAGACCTACTCCTTGCTCAGAGAACTGGACTCAACACGCCCTATTCACCGCACAAGAATATATCTGACTAGTAATAATCTTAAAACCTATGTATTGATATCTCTCTGTTAGTGTGTCAAGTGGGTGTAAAGCGGCATAAACACAGCAGTGAAAAGCAGCTAAACCCCATTATAAAAATAAATTACTTTTACACACCCATGAAACAAAGACAGTGAAAGAGAGAAATTCTTACACAATGCATTCAGGGGCTGTGATGCAACCTGGATTGACCATATCTAGACCCACAGCTGGATGAGACATAAGGGTGGACACTCTTGGGGCTGAGAGGTTTGGTGAGATTGGCTGAGCAAACGCAGACCCTTTAAAGGAATACTGCGTGGTACCCATCGCATGGGTCCCAAATCTCCAGTTTCAAGGGCATCTTCCTACATCGAAAACATGCATGAGAAAACAAAAAGATGGTACACCATGTGATGGGGAAAGGTTTCTAAAACGCACCTCATTTCTCTTCTCCTTGTGCCCGGGTTCGCCATTCCAGCCGCTTTAGTAACAATCTCCCTACTTGGAGCATCAGCACCTTTAACCTCCTGTTCCGTACAGGTTGCAATTTGTCCTGAGGATGAACGGGTAGACGGGGAACCAGTGAGAGACTAGCTCTTGGTGTTGGGACAGGCACAGGTCACTCTATTTTCCCATCAGGAAGAAGAATTAACCACAGGCTCATCCTCCCCCCCGGAACCAGAACAGGGCCTGAAGCCATCCTGCGCCTTTGCGGCCAGCTCCCAAAAAAGCGAGTTGTAAAATGGAGCTTCAGGGCACTGCAATTCACAAACCTGCAGAGTTATAAATGATAACTCTCGTCCACAAATATATTGAGGGAAGGCAAAGAAGAGGATTTGAAATCAAGGCAGAATTGCAGGAAACAGATTTCAGGAGGTAGATTCGAATCGCCTTTAAAGCACATGAAAAGCGGCAAAACGTTGACAATGATGCCCTTGGCCAAAAAGGGCGTATGCGTTTTTTCCTGAATATATTCAGGAAAAAACGCATACGCCCTTTTTGGCCAACCAAGCAACCTGGAAAGGCAAATCAGCGCTACAAAGACGCGCTACCCATCGGTCAAAAGGGCCATGCTGAAAAAAGTCTCAAAACCAGAAATGCAGGACAGGCCATGGAGAAATGGGAGCCTTGCTACACTGATGGGCGGGATGTAAATTGCCAACAGCCACTCTGGAGAAGTGTACGGTGTGTCCTGAAACATCTAAAAGACACAGCTTAGAGAGCATAGGGCACTTCCACTCATGGGGGTATAAATTGGGAAAATGAAAAATCAGCAAGACACAAGCACCCCAAAGTTTAGGGCTGCTCTGTTGACAAGGACCTCCACTTCATTCCACCTTCAATATCCCAGGAAAGAGAAAAATGGATAAAGAAGTTGTGGTCCTTATGTGCAATGGAATATCACTCAGCCATGAAATCAATGTCATAAGGCTAGGAGCAGCATGATGAGTGGATTTAGGTACGACGATTCTAAGTGAAATAAGTCACACAGAAAAGGACACTTCTCATAAGGTATCACTTATAGAGGGAATGTAAAAACCGTTACACTTGAACTGAATTACAAAACAGAACAGAGTCACACATGCAGAAAACACACTATGGCTGCTTAACGGGAAAGGTGAGGTGGGGTGATACATAAAACAAGGGTTTCAAATTAGCTCAGATACCGTTCCATAAACCCAATATGTAATAGACAAGACCTACTCCTTGCTCAGAGAACTGGACTCAACACGCCCTATTCACCGCACAAGAATATATCTGACTAGTAATAATCTTAAAACCTATGTATTGATATCTCTCTGTTAGTGTGTCAAGTGGGTGTAAAGCGGCATAAACACAGCAGTGAAAAGCAGCTAAACCCCATTATAAAAATAAATTACTTTTACAAACCCATGAAACAAAGACAGTGAAAGAGAGAAATTCTTACACAATGCATTCAGGGGCTGTGATGCAACCTGGATTGACCATATCTAGACCCACAGCTGGATCAGACATAAGGGTGGACACTCTTGGGGCTGAGAGGTTTGGTGAGGTTGGGTGAGCAAACGCAGACCCTTTAAAGGAATACTGCGTGGTACCCATCGCATGGGTCCCAAATCTCCAGGTTCAAGGGCATCTTCCTACATCGAAAACATGCATGAGAAAACAAAAAGATGGTACACCATGTGATGGGGAAAGGTTTCTAAAACGCACCTCATTTCTCTTCTCCTTGTGCCCGGGGTCGCCATTCCAGCTGCTTTCCTAGCAATCTCCCTACTTGGAGCATCAGCACCTTTAACCTCCTGTTCCGTACAGGTTGCAATTTGTCCTGAGGATGAACGGGAAGATGGGGAACCAGTGAGAGACTAGCTCTTCTTGTTGGGACAGGCACAGGTCACTCTATTTTCCCATCAGGAAGAAGAATTAAGCACAGGCTCATCATCCCCCCAGAACCAGAACAGGGCCTGAAGCCATCCAGGGCTTTTGCGGCCAGCTCCCAAAAAAGCGAGTTGTAAAATGGAGCTTCAGGGCACTGCAATTCACAAACCTGCAGAGTTATAAATGATAACTGTCGTCCACAAATATATTGAGGGAAGGCAAAGAAGAGGATTTGAAATCAAGGCAGAATTGCAGGAAACAGATTTCAGGAGGTAGATTCGAATCGCCTTTAAAGCACATGAAAAGCGGCAAAACGTTGACAATGATGCCCTTGGCCAAAAAGGGCGTATGCGTTTTTTCCTGAATATATTCAGGAAAAAACGCATACGCCCTTTTTGGCCAACCAAGCAACCTGGAAAGGCAAATCAGGGCTACAAAGAAGACTCGCTACCCATCGGTCAAAAGGGCCATGCTGAAAAAAGTCTCAAAACCAGAAATGCAGGACAGGCCATGGAGAAATGGGAGCCTTGCTACACTGATGGGCAGGATGTAAATTGCCAACAGCCACTCTGGAGAAGTGTACGGTGTGTCCTGAAACATCTAAAAGACACAGCTTAGAGAGCATAGGGCACTTCCACTCATGGGGGTATAAATTGGGAAAATGAAAAATCAGCAAGACACAAGCACCCCAAAGTTTAGGGCTGCTCTGTTGACAAGGACCTCCACTTCATTCCACCTTCAATATCCCAGGAAAGAGAAAAATGGATAAAGAAGTTGTGGTCCTTATGTACAATGGAATATCACTCAGCCATGAAATCAATGTCATAAGGCTAGTAGCAGCATGATGAGTGGATTTAGGTACGACGATTCTAAGTGAAATAAGTCACACAGAAAAGGACACTTCTCATAAGGTATCACTTATAGAGGGAATGTCAAAACCGTTACACTTGAACTGAATTACAAAACAGAACAGAGTCACACATGCAGAAAACACACTATGGCTGCTTAACGGGAAAGGTGAGGTGGGGTGATACATAAAACAAGGGTTTCAAATTAGCTCAGATACCGTTCCATAAACCCAATATGTAATAGACAAGACCTACTCCTTGCTCAGAGAACTGGACTCAACACGCCCTATTCACCGCACAAGAATATATCTGACTAGTAATAATCTTAAAACCTATGTATTGATATCTCTCTGTTAGTGTGTCAAGTGGGTGTAAAGCGGCATAAACACAGCAGTGAAAAGCAGCTAAACCCCATTATAAAAATAAATTACTTTTACAAACCCATGAAACAAAGACAGTGAAAGAGAGAGAAATTCTTACACAATGCGTTCAGGGGCTGTGATGCAACCTGTATTGACCATATCTAGACCCACAGCTGGATGAGACATAAGGGTGGACACTCTTGGGGCTGAGAGGTTTGGTGAGATTGGCTGAGCAAACGCAGACCCTTTAAAGGAATACTGCGTGGTACCCATCGCATGGGTCCCAAATCTCCAGGTTCAAGGGCATCTTCCTACATCGAAAACATGCATGAGAAAACAAAAAGATGGTACACCATGTGATGGGGAAAGGTTTCTAAAACGCACCTCATTTCTCTTCTCCTTGTGCCCGGGTTCGCCATTCCAGCCGCTTTACTAACAATCTCCCTACTTGGAGCATCAGCACCTTTAACCTCCTGTTCCGTACAGGTTGCAATTTGTCCTGAGGATGAACGGGAAGACGGGGAACCAGTGAGAGACTAGCTCTTGTTGTTGGAACAGGCACAGGTCACTCTATTCTCCCATCAGGAAGAAGAATTAACCACAGGCTCATCATCCCCCCGGGAACCAGAACAGGGCCTGAAGCCATCCAGTGCTTTTGCGGCCAGCTCCCAAAAAAGCGAGTTGTAAAATGGAGCTTCAGGGCACTGCAATTCACAAACCTGCAGAGTTATAAATGATAACTCTCGTCCACAAATATATTGAGGGAAAGCAAAGAAGAGGATTTGAAATCAAGGCAGAATTGCAGGAAACAGATTTCAGGAGGTAGATTCGAATCGCCTTTAAAGCACATGAAAAGCGGCAAAACGTTGACAATGATGCCCTTGGCCAAAAAGGGCGTATGCGTTTTTTCCTGAATATATTCAGGAAAAAACGCATACGCCCTTTTTGGCCAACCAAGCAACCTGGAAAGGCAAATCAGGGCTATAAAGAAGACTCGCTACCCATCGGTCAAAAGGGCCATGCTGAAAAAAGTCTCAAAACCAGAAATGCAGGACAGGCCATGGAGAAATGTGAGCCTTGCTACACTGATGGGCGGGATGTAAATTGCCAACAGCCACTCTGGAGAAGTGTACGGTGTGTCCTGAAACATCTAAAAAACACAGCTTAGAGAGCATAGGGCACTTCCACTCATGGGGGTATAAATTGGGAAAATGAAAAATCAGCAAGACACAAGCACCCCAAAGTTTAGGGGCTGCTCTGTTGACAAGGACCTCCACTTCATTCCACCTTCAATATCCCAGGAAAGAGAAAAATGGATAAAGAAGTTGTGGTCCTTATGTGCAAAGGAATATCACTCAGCCATGAAATCAATGTCATAAGGCTAGTAGCAGCATGATGAGTGGATTTAGGTACGACGATTCTAAGTGAAATAAGTCACACAGAAAAGGACACTTCTCATAAGGTATCACTTATAGAGGGAATGTAAAAACCGTTACACTTGAACTGAATTACAAAACAGAACAGAGTCACACATGCAGAAAACACACTATGGCTGCTTAACGGGAAAGGTGAGGTGGGGTGATACATAAAACAAGGGTTTCAAATTAGCTCAGATACCGTTCCATAAACCCAATATGTAATAGACAAGACCTACTCCTTGCTCAGAGAACTGGACTCAACACGCCCTATTCACCGCACAAGAATATATCTGACTAGTAATAATCTTAAAACCTATGTATTGATATCTCTCTGTTAGTGTGTCAAGTGGGTGTAAAGCGGCATAAACACAGCAGTGAAAAGCAGCTAAACCCCATTATAAAAATAAATTACTTTTACAAACCCATGAAACAAAGACAGTGAAAGAGAGAGAAATGCTTACACAATGCGTTCAGGGGCTGTGATGCAACCTGGATTGACCATATCTAGACCCACAGCTGGATGAGACATAAGGGTGGACACTCTTGGGGCTGAGAGGTTTGGTGAGGTTGGGTGAGCAAACGCAGACCCTTTAAAGTAATACTGCGTGGTACCCATCGCATGGGTCCCAAATCTCCAGGTTCAAGGGCATCTTCCTACATCGAAAACATGCATGAGAAAACAAAAAGATGGTACACCATGTGATGGGGAAAGGTTTCTAAAACGCACCTCATTTCTCTTCTCCTTGTGCCCGGGGTCGCCATTCCAGCTGCTTTCCTAGCAATCTCCCTACTTGGAGCATCAGCACCTTTAACCTCCTGTTCCGTACAGGTTGCAATTTGTCCTGAGGATGAACGGGAAGACGGGGAACCAGTGAGAGACTAGCTCTTCTTGTTGGGACAGGCACAGGTCACTCTATTTTCCCATCAGGAAGAAGAATTAACCACAGGCTCATCATCCCCCCAGAACCAGAACAGGGCCTGAAGCCATCCAGGGCTTTTGCGGCCAGCTCCCAAAAAAGCGAGTTGTAAAATGGAGCTTCAGGGCACTGCAATTCACAAACCTGCAGAGTTATAAATGATAACTCTCATCCACAAATATATTGAGGGAAGGCAAAGAAGAGGATTTGAAATCAAGGCAGAATTGCAGGAAACAGATTTCAGGAGGTAGATTCGAATCGCCTTTAAAGCACATGAAAAGCGGCAAAACGTTGACAATGATGCCCTTGGCCAAAAAGGGCGTATGCGTTTTTTCCTGAATATATTCAGGAAAAAACGCATACGCCCTTTTTGGCCAACCAAGCAACCTGGAAAGGCAAATCAGTGCTACAAAGTAGACGCGCTACCCATCGGTCAAAAGGGCCATGCTGAAAAAAGTCTCAAAACCAGAAATGCAGGACAGGCCATGGAGAAATGGGAGCCTTGCTACACTGATGGGCGGGATGTAAATTGCCAACAGCCACTCTGGAGAAGTGTACGGTGTGTCCTGAAACATCTAAAAGACACAGCTTAGAGAGCATAGGGCACTTCCACTCATGGGGGTATAAATTGGGAAAATGAAAAATCAGCAAGACACAAGCACCCCAAAGTTTAGGGCTGCTCTGTTGACAAGGACCTCCACTTCATTCCACCTTCAATATCCCAGGAAAGAGAAAAATGGATAAAGAAGTTGTGGTCCTTATGTGCAATGGAATATCACTCAGCCATGAAATCAATGTCATAAGGCTAGGAGCAGCATGATGAGTGGATTTAGGTACGACGATTCTAAGTGAAATAAGTCACACAGAAAAGGACACTTCTCATAAGGTATCACTTATAGAGGGAATGTCAAAACCGTTACACTTGAACTGAATTACAAAACAGAACAGAGTCACACATGCAGAAAACACACTATGGCTGCTTAACGGGAAAGGTGAGGTGGGGTGATACATAAAACAAGGGTTTCAAATTAGCTCAGATACCGTTCCATAAACCCGATATGTAATAGACAAGACCTACTCCTTGCTCAGAGAACTGGACTCAACACGCCCTATTCACCGCACAAGAATATATCTGACTAGTAATAATCTTAAAACCTATGTATTGATATCTCTCTGTTAGTGTGTCAAGTGGGTGTAAAGCGGCATAAACACAGCAGTGAAAAGCAGCTAAACCCCATTATAAAAATAAATTACTTTTACAAACCCATGAAACAAAGACAGTGAAAGAGAGAAATTCTTACACAATGCATTCAGGGGCTGTGATGCAACCTGGATTGACCATATCTAGACCCACAGCTGATTGAGACATAAGGGTGGACACTCTTGGGGCTGAGAGGTTTGGTGAGGTTGGGTGAGCAAACGCAGACCCTTTAAAGGAATACTGCGTGGTACCCATCGCATGGGTCCCAAATCTCCAGGTTCAAGGGCATCTTCCTACATCGAAAACATGCATGAGAAAACAAAAAAGATGGTACACCATGTGATGGGGAAAGGTTTCTAAAACGCACCTCATTTCTCTTCTCCTTGTGCCTGGGGTCGCCATTCCAGCCGCTTTCCTAGCAATCTCCCTACTTGGAGCATCAGCACCTTTAACCTCCTGTTCCGTACAGGTTGCAATTTGTCCTGAGGATGAACGGGAAGACGGGGAACCAGTGAGAGACTAGCTCTTGTTGTTGGGACAGGCACAGGTCACTCTATTCTTCCATCAGGAAGAAGAATTAACCACAGGCTCATCATCCCCCCCGGAACCAGAACAGGGCCTGAAGCCATCCAGTGCTTTTGCGGCCAGCTCCCAAAAAAGCGAGTTGTAAAATGGAGCTTCAGGGCACTGCAATTCACAAACCTGCAGAGTTATAAATGATAACTCTCGTCCACAAATATATTGAGGGAAAGCAAAGAAGAGGATTTGAAATCAAGGCAGAATTGCAGGAAACAGATTTCAGGAGGTAGATTCGAATCGCCTTTAAAGCACATGAAAAGCGGCAAAACGTTGACAATGATGCCCTTGGCCAAAAAGGGCGTATGCGTTTTTTCCTGAATATATTCAGGAAAAAACGCATACGCCCTTTTTGGCCAACCAAGCAACCTGGAAAGGCAAATCAGGGCTACAAAGAAGAGTCGCTACCCATCGGTCAAAAGGGCCATGCTGAAAAAAGTCTCAAAACCAGAAATGCAGGACAGGCCATGGAGAAATGGGAGCCTTGCTACACTGATGGGCGGGATGTAAATTGCCAACAGCCACTCTGGAGAAGTGTACGGTGTGTCCTGAAACATCTAAAAAACACAGCTTAGAGAGCATAGGGCACTTCCACTCATGGGGGTATAAATTGGGAAAATGAAAAATCAGCAAGACACAAGCACCCCAAAGTTTAGGGCTGCTCTGTTGACAAGGACCTCCACTTCATTCCACCTTCAATATCCCAGGAAAGAGAAAAATGGATAAAGAAGTTGTGGTCCTTATGTACAATGGAATATCACTCAGCCATGAAATCAATGTCATAAGGCTAGTAGCAGCATGATGAGTGGATTTAGGTACGACGATTCTAAGTGAAATAAGTCACACAGAAAAGGACACTTCTCATAAGGTATCACTTATAGAGGGAATGTCAAAACCGTTACACTTGAACTGAATTACAAAACAGAACAGAGTCACACATGCAGAAAACACACTATGGCTGCTTAACGGGAAAGGTGAGGTGGGGTGATACATAAAACAAGGGTTTCAAATTAGCTCAGATACCGTTCCATAAACCCAATATGTAATAGACAAGACCTACTCCTTGCTCAGAGAACTGGACTCAACACGCCCTATTCACCGCACAAGAATATATCTGACTAGTAATAATCTTAAAACCTATGTATTGATATCTCTCTGTTAGTGTGTCAAGTGGGTGTAAAGCGGCATAAACACAGCAGTGAAAAGCAGCTAAACCCCATTATAAAAATAAATTACTTTTACAAACCCATGAAACAAAGACAGTGAAAGAGAGAGAAATTCTTACACAATGCGTTCAGGGGCTGTGATGCAACCTGTATTGACCATATCTAGACCCACAGCTGGATGAGACATAAGGGTGGACACTCTTGGGGCTGAGAGGTTTGGTGAGATTGGCTGAGCAAACGCAGACCCTTTAAAGGAATACTGCGTGGTACCCATCGCATGGGTCCCAAATCTCCAGGTTCAAGGGCATCTTCCTACATCGAAAACATGCATGAGAAAACAAAAAGATGGTACACCATGTGATGGGGAAAGGTTTCTAAAACGCACCTCATTTCTCTTCTCCTTGTGCCCGGGGTCGCCATTCCAGCTGCTTTCCTAGCAATCTCCCTACTTGGAGCATCAGCACCTTTAACCTCCTGTTCCGTACAGGTTGCAATTTGTCCTGAGGATGAACGGGAAGACGGGGAACCAGTGAGAGACTAGCTCTTCTTGTTGGGACAGGCACAGGTCACTCTATTTTCCCATCAGGAAGAAGAATTAACCACAGGCTCATCATCCCCCCAGAACCAGAACAGGGCCTGAAGCCATCCAGGGCTTTTGCGGCCAGCTCCCAAAAAAGCGAGTTGTAAAATGGAGCTTCAGGGCACTGCAATTCACAAACCTGCAGAGTTATAAATGATAACTCTCGTCCACAAATATATTGAGGGAAAGCAAAGAAGAGGATTTGAAATCAAGGCAGAATTGCAGGAAACAGATTTCAGGAGGTAGATTCGAATCGCCTTTAAAGCACATGAAAAGCGGCAAAACGTTGACAATGATGCCCTTGGCCAAAAAGGGCGTATGCGTTTTTTCCTGAATATATTCAGGAAAAAACGCATACGCCCTTTTTGGCCAACCAAGCAACCTGGAAAGGCAAATCAGGGCTATAAAGAAGACTCGCTACCCATCGGTCAAAAGGGCCATGCTGAAAAAAGTCTCAAAACCAGAAATGCAGGACAGGCCATGGAGAAATGTGAGCCTTGCTACACTGATGGGCGGGATGTAAATTGCCAACAGCCACTCTGGAGAAGTGTACGGTGTGTCCTGAAACATCTAAAAAACACAGCTTAGAGAGCATAGGGCACTTCCACTCATGGGGGTATAAATTGGGAAAATGAAAAATCAGCAAGACACAAGCACCCCAAAGTTTAGGGGCTGCTCTGTTGACAAGGACCTCCACTTCATTCCACCTTCAATATCCCAGGAAAGAGAAAAATGGATAAAGAAGTTGTGGTCCTTATGTGCAAAGGAATATCACTCAGCCATGAAATCAATGTCATAAGGCTAGTAGCAGCATGATGAGTGGATTTAGGTACGACGATTCTAAGTGAAATAAGTCACACAGAAAAGGACACTTCTCATAAGGTATCACTTATAGAGGGAATGTAAAAACCGTTACACTTGAACTGAATTACAAAACAGAACAGAGTCACACATGCAGAAAACACACTATGGCTGCTTAACGGGAAAGGTGAGGTGGGGTGATACATAAAACAAGGGTTTCAAATTAGCTCAGATACCGTTCCATAAACCCAATATGTAATAGACAAGACCTACTCCTTGCTCAGAGAACTGGACTCAACACGCCCTATTCACCGCACAAGAATATATCTGACTAGTAATAATCTTAAAACCTATGTATTGATATCTCTCTGTTAGTGTGTCAAGTGGGTGTAAAGCGGCATAAACACAGCAGTGAAAAGCAGCTAAACCCCATTATAAAAATAAATTACTTTTACAAACCCATGAAACAAAGACAGTGAAAGAGAGAGAAATGCTTACACAATGCGTTCAGGGGCTGTGATGCAACCTGGATTGACCATATCTAGACCCACAGCTGGATGAGACATAAGGGTGGACACTCTTGGGGCTGAGAGGTTTGGTGAGGTTGGGTGAGCAAACGCAGACCCTTTAAAGTAATACTGCGTGGTACCCATCGCATGGGTCCCAAATCTCCAGGTTCAAGGGCATCTTCCTACATCGAAAACATGCATGAGAAAACAAAAAGATGGTACACCATGTGATGGGGAAAGGTTTCTAAAACGCACCTCATTTCTCTTCTCCTTGTGCCCGGGGTCGCCATTCCAGCTGCTTTCCTAGCAATCTCCCTACTTGGAGCATCAGCACCTTTAACCTCCTGTTCCGTACAGGTTGCAATTTGTCCTGAGGATGAACGGGAAGACGGGGAACCAGTGAGAGACTAGCTCTTCTTGTTGGGACAGGCACAGGTCACTCTATTTTCCCATCAGGAAGAAGAATTAACCACAGGCTCATCATCCCCCCAGAACCAGAACAGGGCCTGAAGCCATCCAGGGCTTTTGCGGCCAGCTCCCAAAAAAGCGAGTTGTAAAATGGAGCTTCAGGGCACTGCAATTCACAAACCTGCAGAGTTATAAATGATAACTCTCATCCACAAATATATTGAGGGAAGGCAAAGAAGAGGATTTGAAATCAAGGCAGAATTGCAGGAAACAGATTTCAGGAGGTAGATTCGAATCGCCTTTAAAGCACATGAAAAGCGGCAAAACGTTGACAATGATGCCCTTGGCCAAAAAGGGCGTATGCGTTTTTTCCTGAATATATTCAGGAAAAAACGCATACGCCCTTTTTGGCCAACCAAGCAACCTGGAAAGGCAAATCAGTGCTACAAAGTAGACGCGCTACCCATCGGTCAAAAGGGCCATGCTGAAAAAAGTCTCAAAACCAGAAATGCAGGACAGGCCATGGAGAAATGGGAGCCTTGCTACACTGATGGGCGGGATGTAAATTGCCAACAGCCACTCTGGAGAAGTGTACGGTGTGTCCTGAAACATCTAAAAGACACAGCTTAGAGAGCATAGGGCACTTCCACTCATGGGGGTATAAATTGGGAAAATGAAAAATCAGCAAGACACAAGCACCCCAAAGTTTAGGGCTGCTCTGTTGACAAGGACCTCCACTTCATTCCACCTTCAATATCCCAGGAAAGAGAAAAATGGATAAAGAAGTTGTGGTCCTTATGTGCAATGGAATATCACTCAGCCATGAAATCAATGTCATAAGGCTAGGAGCAGCATGATGAGTGGATTTAGGTACGACGATTCTAAGTGAAATAAGTCACACAGAAAAGGACACTTCTCATAAGGTATCACTTATAGAGGGAATGTCAAAACCGTTACACTTGAACTGAATTACAAAACAGAACAGAGTCACACATGCAGAAAACACACTATGGCTGCTTAACGGGAAAGGTGAGGTGGGGTGATACATAAAACAAGGGTTTCAAATTAGCTCAGATACCGTTCCATAAACCCAATATGTAATAGACAAGACCTACTCCTTGCTCAGAGAACTGGACTCAACACGCCCTATTCACCGCACAAGAATATATCTGACTAGTAATAATCTTAAAACCTATGTATTGATATCTCTCTGTTAGTGTGTCAAGTGGGTGTAAAGCGGCATAAACACAGCAGTGAAAAGCAGCTAAACCCCATTATAAAAATAAATTACTTTTACAAACCCATGAAACAAAGACAGTGAAAGAGAGAAATTCTTACACAATGCATTCAGGGGCTGTGATGCAACCTGGATTGACCATATCTAGACCCACAGCTGATTGAGACATAAGGGTGGACACTCTTGGGGCTGAGAGGTTTGGTGAGGTTGGGTGAGCAAACGCAGACCCTTTAAAGGAATACTGCGTGGTACCCATCGCATGGGTCCCAAATCTCCAGGTTCAAGGGCATCTTCCTACATCGAAAACATGCATGAGAAAACAAAAAAGATGGTACACCATGTGATGGGGAAAGGTTTCTAAAACGCACCTCATTTCTCTTCTCCTTGTGCCTGGGGTCGCCATTCCAGCCGCTTTCCTAGCAATCTCCCTACTTGGAGCATCAGCACCTTTAACCTCCTGTTCCGTACAGGTTGCAATTTGTCCTGAGGATGAACGGGAAGACGGGGAACCAGTGAGAGACTAGCTCTTGTTGTTGGGACAGGCACAGGTCACTCTATTCTTCCATCAGGAAGAAGAATTAACCACAGGCTCATCATCCCCCCCGGAACCAGAACAGGGCCTGAAGCCATCCAGTGCTTTTGCGGCCAGCTCCCAAAAAAGCGAGTTGTAAAATGGAGCTTCAGGGCACTGCAATTCACAAACCTGCAGAGTTATAAATGATAACTCTCGTCCACAAATATATTGAGGGAAAGCAAAGAAGAGGATTTGAAATCAAGGCAGAATTGCAGGAAACAGATTTCAGGAGGTAGATTCGAATCGCCTTTAAAGCACATGAAAAGCGGCAAAACGTTGACAATGATGCCCTTGGCCAAAAAGGGCGTATGCGTTTTTTCCTGAATATATTCAGGAAAAAACGCATACGCCCTTTTTGGCCAACCAAGCAACCTGGAAAGGCAAATCAGGGCTACAAAGAAGAGTCGCTACCCATCGGTCAAAAGGGCCATGCTGAAAAAAGTCTCAAAACCAGAAATGCAGGACAGGCCATGGAGAAATGGGAGCCTTGCTACACTGATGGGCGGGATGTAAATTGCCAACAGCCACTCTGGAGAAGTGTACGGTGTGTCCTGAAACATCTAAAAAACACAGCTTAGAGAGCATAGGGCACTTCCACTCATGGGGGTATAAATTGGGAAAATGAAAAATCAGCAAGACACAAGCACCCCAAAGTTTAGGGCTGCTCTGTTGACAAGGACCTCCACTTCATTCCACCTTCAATATCCCAGGAAAGAGAAAAATGGATAAAGAAGTTGTGGTCCTTATGTACAATGGAATATCACTCAGCCATGAAATCAATGTCATAAGGCTAGTAGCAGCATGATGAGTGGATTTAGGTACGACGATTCTAAGTGAAATAAGTCACACAGAAAAGGACACTTCTCATAAGGTATCACTTATAGAGGGAATGTAAAAACCGTTACACTTGAACTGAATTACAAAACAGAGCAGAGTCACACATGCAGAAAACACACTATGGCTGCTTAACGGGAAAGGTGAGGTGGGGTGATACATAAAACAAGGGTTTCAAATTAGCTCAGATACCGTTCCATAAACCCAATATGTAATAGACAAGACCTACTCCTTGCTCAGAGAACTGGACTCAACACGCCCTATTCACCGCACAAGAATATATCTGACTAGTAATAATCTTAAAACCTATGTATTGATATCTCTCTGTTAGTGTGTCAAGTGGGTGTAAAGCGGCATAAACACAGCAGTGAAAAGCAGCTAAACCCCATTATAAAAATAAATTACTTTTACAAACCCATGAAACAAAGACAGTGAAAGAGAGAAATTCTTACACAATGCATTCAGGGGCTGTGATGCAACCTGGATTGACCATATCTAGACCCACAGCTGATTGAGACATAAGGGTGGACACTCTTGGGGCTGAGAGGTTTGGTGAGGTTGGGTGAGCAAACGCAGACCCTTTAAAGGAATACTGCGTGGTACCCATCGCATGGGTCCCAAATCTCCAGGTTCAAGGGCATCTTCCTACATCGAAAACATGCATGAGAAAACAAAAAAGATGGTACACCATGTGATGGGGAAAGGTTTCTAAAACGCACCTCATTTCTCTTCTCCTTGTGCCTGGGGTCGCCATTCCAGCCGCTTTCCTAGCAATCTCCCTACTTGGAGCATCAGCACCTTTAACCTCCTGTTCCGTACAGGTTGCAATTTGTCCTGAGGATGAACGGGAAGACGGGGAACCAGTGAGAGACTAGCTCTTGTTGTTGGGACAGGCACAGGTCACTCTATTCTTCCATCAGGAAGAAGAATTAACCACAGGCTCATCATCCCCCCCGGAACCAGAACAGGGCCTGAAGCCATCAAGTGCTTTGCGGCCAGCTCCCAAAAAAGCGAGTTGTAAAATGGAGCTTCAGGGCACTGCAATTCACAAACCTGCAGAGTTATAAATGATAACTCTCGTCCACAAATATATTGAGGGAAAGCAAAGAAGAGGATTTGAAATCAAGGCAGAATTGCAGGAAACAGATTTCAGGAGGTAGATTCGAATCGCCTTTAAAGCACATGAAAAGCGGCAAAACGTTGACAATGATGCCCTTGGCCAAAAAGGGCGTATGCGTTTTTTCCTGAATATATTCAGGAAAAAACGCATATGCCCTTTTTGGCCAACCAAGCAACCTGGAAAGGCAAATCAGGGCTACAAAGAAGAGTCGCTACCCATCGGTCAAAAGGGCCATGCTGAAAAAAGTCTCAAAACCAGAAATGCAGGACAGGCCATGGAGAAATGGGAGCCTTGCTACACTGATTGGCGGGGTGTAAGTTGCCAACAGCCACTCTGGAGAAGTATACGGTGTGTCCTGAAACATCTAAAAAACACAGCTTAGAGAGCATAGGGCACTTCCACTCATGGGGGTATAAATTGGGAAAATGAAAAATCAGCAAGACACAAGCACCCCAAAGTTTAGGGCTGCTCTGTTGACAAGGACCTCCACTTCATTCCACCTTCAATATCCCAGGAAAGAGAAAAATGGATAAAGAAGTTGTGGTCCTTATGTACAATGGAATATCACTCAGCCATGAAATCAATGTCATAAGGCTAGTAGCAGCATGATGAGTGGATTTAGGTACGACGATTCTAAGTGAAATAAGTCACACAGAAAAGGACACTTCTCATAAGGTATCACTTATAGAGGGAATGTCAAAACCGTTACACTTGAACTGAATTACAAAACAGAACAGAGTCACACAGGCAGAAAACACACTATGGCTGCTTAACGGGAAAGGTGAGGTGGGGTGATACATAAAACAAGGGTTTCAAATTAGCTCAGATACCGTTCCATAAACCCAATATGTAATAGACAAGACCTACTCCTTGCTCAGAGAACTGGACTCAACACGCCCTATTCACCGCACAAGAATATATCTGACTAGTAATAATCTTAAAACCTATGTATTGATATCTCTCTGTTAGTGTGTCAAGTGGGTGTAAAGCGGCATAAACACAGCAGTGAAAAGCAGCTAAACCCCATTATAAAAATAAATTACTTCGAAAAACCCATGAAACAAAGACAGTGAAAGAGAGAGAAATTCTTACACAATGCGTTCAGGGGCTGTGATGCAACCTGGATTGACTATATCTAGACCCACAGCTGGATGAGACATAAGCGTGGACACTCTTGGGGCTGAGAGGTTTGGTGAGGTTGGGTGAGCAAACGCAGACCCTTTAAAGAAATACTGCGTGGTACCCATCCCATGGGACCCAAATCTCCAGGTTCAAGGGCATCTTCCTACATCGAAAATATGCATGAGAATCCCAGAAGATGGTACACCCTGTGATGGGGAAAGGTTTCTAAAACGCACCTCATTTCTCTTCTCCTTGTGCCCGGGTTCGCCATTCCAGCCGCTTTACTAAAAATCTCCCTACTTGGAGCATCAGCACATTTAACCTCCTGTTTCGTACAGGTTGCAATTTGTTCTGAGGATGAACGGGTAGACGGGGAACCAGTGAGAGACTAGCTCTTGGTGTTGGGACAGGCACAGGTCACTCTATTTTCCCATCAGGAAGAAGAATTAACCACAGGCTCATCCTCCCCCCCGGAAGCAGAACAGGGCCTGAAGCCATCCTGCGCTTTTGCGGCCAGCTCCCAAAAATGCGAGTTGTAAAATGGAGCTTCAGGGCACTGCAATTCACAAACCTGCAGAGTTATAAATGATAACTCTCGTCCACAAATATATTGAGGGAAGGCAAAGAAGAGGATTTGAAATCAAGGCAGAATTGCAGGAAACAGATTTCAGGAGGTAGATTCGAATCGCCTTTAAAGCACATGAAAAGCGGCAAAACGTTGACAATGATGCCCTTGGCCAAAAAGGGCGTATGCGTTTTTTCCTGAATGTTTTCAGGAAAAAACGCATACGCCCTTTTTGGCCAACCAAGCAACCTGGAAAGGCAAATCAGCGCTACAAAGAAGACTCGCTACCCTTCGGTCAAAAGGGCCATGCTGAAAAACGTGTCAAAACCAGAAATGCAGGACAGGCCATGGAGAAATGGGAGCCTTGCTACACTGATGGGCGGGATGTAAATTGCCAACAGCCACTCTGGAGAAGTGTACGGTGTGTCCTGAAACATCTAAAAAACACAGCTTAGAGAGCATAGGGCACTTCCACTCATGGGGGTATAAATTGGGAAAATGAAAAATCAGCAAGACACAAGCACCCCAAAGTTTAGGGCTGCTCTGTTGACAAGGACCTCCACTTCATTCCACCTTCAATATCCCAGGAAAGAGAAAAATGGATAAAGAAGTTGTGGTCCTTATGTACAATGGAATATCACTCAGCCATGAAATCAATGTCATAAGGCTAGTAGCAGCATGATGAGTGGATTTAGGTACGACGATTCTAAGTGAAATAAGTCACACAGAAAAGGACACTTCTCGTAAGGTATCACTTATAGAGGGAATGTAAAAACCGTTACACTTGAACTGAATTACAAAACAGAACAGAGTCACACATGCAGAAAACACACTATGGCTGCTTAACGGGAAAGGTGAGGTGGGGTGATACATAAAACAAGGGTTTCAAATTAGCTCAGATACCGTTCCATAAACCCAATATGTAATAGACAAGATCTACTCCTTGCTCAGAGAACTGGACTCAACACACCCTATTCACAGCACAAGAATATATCTGACTAGTAATAATCTTAAAACCTATGTATTGATATCTCTCTGTTAGTGTGTCAAGTGGGTGTAAAGCGGCATAAACACAGCAGTGAAAAGCAGCTAAACCCCATTATAAAAATAAATTACTTTGAAAAACCCATGAAACAAAGACAGTGAAAGAGAGAGAAATTCTTACACAATGCGTTCAGGGGCTGTGATGCAACCTGGATTGACCATATCTAGACGCACAGCTGGATGAGACATAAGGGTGGACACTCTTGGGGCTGAGAGGTTTGGTGAGGTTGGGTGAGCAAACGCAGACCCTTTAAAGTAATACTGCGTGGTACCCATCGCATGGGTCCCAAATCTCCAGGTTCAAGGGCATCTTCCTACATCAAAAACATGCATGAGAAACCCAGAAGATGGTACACCGTGTGATGGGGAAAGGTTTCTAAAACGCACCTCATTTCTCATCTCCTTGTGCCCGGGTTCGCCATTCCAGCCACTTCACTAGCAAGCTCCCTACTTGGAGCATCAGCACCTTTAACCTCCTGTTCCGTACAGGTTGCAATTTGTCCTGAGGATAAACGGGAAGACGTGGAAACAACGAGAGACTAGCTCTTGGTGTTGGGACAGGCACAGGTGACACTATTTTCCCATCAGGAAGAAGAATTAACCACAGGCTCAGCCTGCCCCCCGGAACCAGAACAGGGTCTGAAGCCATTCTGCGATTTTGCGGCCAGCTCCCATAAAAACGAGTTGTAAGATGGAGGTTCAGGGCACTGCAATTCACAAACCTGCAGAGTTATAAATGATAACTCTCGTCCACAAATATATTGAGGGAAGGCAAAGAAGAGGATTTGAAATCAAGGCAGAATTGCAGGAAACAGATTTCAGGAGGTAGATACGAATCACCTTTAAAGCACATGAAAAGCGGCAAAACGTTGACAATGATGCCCTTGGCCAAAAAGGGCGTATGCGTTTTTTCCTGAATATATTCAGGAAAAAACGCATACGCCCTTTTTGGCCAACCAAGCAACCTGGAAAGGCAAATCAGTGCTACAAAGAAGTCTCACTTCCCATCGGTCAAAAGGGCCATGCTGAAAAAAGTGTCAAAACCAGAAATGCAGGACAGGCCATGGAGAAATGGGAGCCTTGCTACACTGATGGGCGGGATGTAAATGGCCAAGAGCCACTCTGGAGAAGTGTCCGGTGAGTCCTGAAACATCTGAAAAACACAGCTTAGAGAGCGTAGGGCACTTCCACTCATGGGGGTATAAATTGGGAAAATTAAAAATCAGCAAGACACAAGCACCCCAAAGTTTAGGGCTGCTCTGTTGACCAGGACCTCCACTTCATTCCACCTTCAATATCCCAGGAAAGAGAAAAATGGATAAAGAAGTTGTGGTCCTTATGTACAATGGAATATCACTCAGCCATGAAATCAATGTCGTAAGGTTAGTAGCAGCATGATGAGTGGATTTAGGTACGACGATTCTAAGTGAAATAAGTCACACAGAAAAGGACACTTCTCATAAGGTATCACTGATAGAGGGAATGTAAAAACCGTTACACTTGAACTGAATTACAAAACAGAACAGAGTCACACATGCAGAAAACACACTATGGCTGCTTAACGGGAAAGGTGAGGTGGGGTGATACATAAAACAAGGGTATCAAGTTAGCTCAGATACCGTTCCATAAACCCAATATGTAATAGACAAAACCTACTCCTTGCTCAGAGAACTGGACTCAACACGCCCTATTCACCGCACAAGAATATATCTGACTAATAATAATCGTAAAACCTATGTATTGATATCTCTCTGTTAGTGTGTCAAGTGGGTGTAAAGCGGCATAAACACAGCAGTGAAAAGCAGCTAAACCCCATTTTAAAAATAAATTACTTTGAAACACCCATGAAACAAAGACAGTGAAAGAGAGAGAAATTCTTACACAATGCGTTCAGGGGCTGTGATGCAACCTGGATTGACCATATCTAGACGCACAGCTGGATGAGACATAAGGGTGGACACTCTTGGGGCTGAGAGGTTTGGTGAGGTTGGGTGAGCAAACGCAGACCCTTTAAAGTAATACTGCGTGGTACCCATCGCATGGGTCCCAAATCTCCAGGTTCAAGGGCATCTTCCTACATCAAAAACATGCATGAGAAACCCAGAAGATGGTACACCGTGTGACGGGGAAATGTTTCTAAAACGCACCTCATTTCTCATCTCCTTGTGCCCGGGTTCGCCATTCCAGCCACTTCACTAGCAAGCTCCCTACTTGGAGCATCAGCACCTTTAACCTCCTGTTCCGTACAGGTTGCAATTTGTCCTGAGGATAAACGGGAAGACGTGGAACCAACGAGAGACTAGCTCTTGGTGTTGGGACAGGCACAGGTCACACTATTTTCCCATCAGGAAGAAGAATTAACCACAGGCTCAGCCTGCCCCCCGGAACCAGAACAGGGTCTGAAGCCATTCTGCGATTTTGCGGCCAGCTCCCATAAAAACGAGTTGTAAAATGGAGGTTCAGGGCACTGCAATTCACAAACCTGCAGAGTTATAAATGATAACTCTCGTCCACAAATATATTGAGGGAAGGCAAAGAAGAGGATTTGAAATCAAGGCAGAATTGCAGGAAACAGATTTCAGGAGGTAGATACGAATCGCCTTTAAAGCACATGAAAAGCGGCAAAACGTTGACAATGATGCCCTTGGCCAAAAAGGGCGTATGCGTTTTTTCCTGAATATATTCAGGAAAAAACGCATACGCCCTTTTTGGCCAACCAAGCAACCTGGAAAGGCAAATCAGCGCTACAAAGAAGTCTCGCTTCCCATCGGTCAAAAGGGTCATGCTGAAAAAAGTCTCAAAACCAGAAATGCAGGACAGGCCATGGAGAAATGGGAGCCTTGCTACACTGATGGGCGGGATGTAAATGGCCAAGAGCCACTCTGGAGAAGTGTCCAGTGAGTCCTGAAACATCTGAAAAACACAGCTTAGAGAGCGTAGGGCACTTCCACTCATGGGGGTATAAATTGGGAAAATGAAAAATCAGCAAGACACAAGCACCCCAAAGTTTAGGGCTGCTCTGTTGACCAGGACCTCCACTTCATTCCACCTTAAATATCCCAGGAAAGAGAAAAATGGATAAAGAAGTTGTGGTCCTTATGTACAATGGAATATCACTCAGCCATGAAATCAATGTCGTAAGGTTAGTAGCAGCATGATGAGTGGATTTAGGTACGACGATTCTAAGTGAAATAAGTCACACAGAAAAGGACACTTCTCATAAGGTATCACTGATAGAGGGAATGTAAAAACCGTTACACTTGAACTGAATTACAAAACAGAACAGAGTCACACATGCAGAAAACACACTATGGCTGCTTAACGGGAAAGGTGAGGTGGGGTGATACATAAAACAAGGGTATCAAGTTAGCTCAGATACCGTTCCATAAACCCAATATGTAATAGACAAGACCTACTCCTTGCTCAGAGAACTGGACTCAACACGCCCTATTCACCGCACAAGAATATATCTGACTAATAATAATCGTAAAACCTATGTATTGATATCTCTCTGTTAGTGTGTCAAGTGGGTGTAAAGCGGCATAAACACAGCAGTGAAAAGCAGCTAAACCCCATTTTAAAAATAAATTACTTTGAAACACCCATGAAACAAAGACAGTGAAAGAGAGAGAAATTCTTACACAATGCGTTCAGGGGCTGTGATGCAACCTGGATTGACCATATCTAGACGCACAGCTGGATGAGACATAAGGGTGGACACTCTTGGGGCTGAGAGGTTTGGTGAGGTTGGGTGAGCAAACGCAGACCCTTTAAAGTAATACTGCGTGGTACCCATCGCATGGGTCCCAAATCTCCAGGTTCAAGGGCATCTTCCTACATCAAAAACATGCATGAGAAACCCAGAAGATGGTACACCGTGTGATGGGGAAAGGTTTCTAAAACGCACCTCATTTCTCATCTCCTTGTGCCCGGGTTCGCCATTCCAGCCACTTCACTAGCAAGCTCCCTACTTGGAGCATCAGCACCTTTAACCTCCTGTTCCGTACAGGTTGCAATTTGTCCTGAGGATAAACGGGAAGACGTGGAAACAACGAGAGACTAGCTCTTGGTGTTGGGACAGGCACAGGTGACACTATTTTCCCATCAGGAAGAAGAATTAACCACAGGCTCAGCCTGCCCCCCGGAACCAGAACAGGGTCTGAAGCCATTCTGCGATTTTGCGGCCAGCTCCCATAAAAACGAGTTGTAAGATGGAGGTTCAGGGCACTGCAATTCACAAACCTGCAGAGTTATAAATGATAACTCTCGTCCACAAATATATTGAGGGAAGGCAAAGAAGAGGATTTGAAATCAAGGCAGAATTGCAGGAAACAGATTTCAGGAGGTAGATACGAATCACCTTTAAAGCACATGAAAAGCGGCAAAACGTTGACAATGATGCCCTTGGCCAAAAAGGGCGTATGCGTTTTTTCCTGAATATATTCAGGAAAAAACGCATACGCCCTTTTTGGCCAACCAAGCAACCTGGAAAGGCAAATCAGTGCTACAAAGAAGTCTCACTTCCCATCGGTCAAAAGGGCCATGCTGAAAAAAGTGTCAAAACCAGAAATGCAGGACAGGCCATGGAGAAATGGGAGCCTTGCTACACTGATGGGCGGGATGTAAATGGCCAAGAGCCACTCTGGAGAAGTGTCCGGTGAGTCCTGAAACATCTGAAAAACACAGCTTAGAGAGCGTAGGGCACTTCCACTCATGGGGGTATAAATTGGGAAAATTAAAAATCAGCAAGACACAAGCACCCCAAAGTTTAGGGCTGCTCTGTTGACCAGGACCTCCACTTCATTCCACCTTAAATATCCCAGGAAAGAGAAAAATGGATAAAGAAGTTGTGGTCCTTATGTACAATGGAATATCACTCAGCCATGAAATCAATGTCGTAAGGTTAGTAGCAGCATGATGAGTGGATTTAGGTACGACGATTCTAAGTGAAATAAGTCACACAGAAAAGGACACTTCTCATAAGGTATCACTGATAGAGGGAATGTAAAAACCGTTACACTTGAACTGAATTACAAAACAGAACAGAGTCACACATGCAGAAAACACACTATGGCTGCTTAACGGGAAAGGTGAGGTGGGGTGATACATAAAACAAGGGTATCAAGTTAGCTCAGATACCGTTCCATAAACCCAATATGTAATAGACAAGACCTACTCCTTGCTCAGAGAACTGGACTCAACACGCCCTATTCACCGCACAAGAATATATCTGACTAATAATAATCGTAAAACCTATGTATTGATATCTCTCTGTTAGTGTGTCAAGTGGGTGTAAAGCGGCATAAACACAGCAGTGAAAAGCAGCTAAACCCCATTTTAAAAATAAATTACTTTGAAACACCCATGAAACAAAGACAGTGAAAGAGAGAGAAATTCTTACACAATGCGTTCAGGGGCTGTGATGCAACCTGGATTGACCATATCTAGACGCACAGCTGGATGAGACATAAGGGTGGACACTCTTGGGGCTGAGAGGTTTGGTGAGGTTGGGTGAGCAAACGCAGACCCTTTAAAGTAATACTGCGTGGTACCCATCGCATGGGTCCCAAATCTCCAGGTTCAAGGGCATCTTCCTACATCAAAAACATGCATGAGAAACCCAGAAGATGGTACACCGTGTGACGGGGAAAGGTTTCTAAAACGCACCTCATTTCTCATCTCCTTGTGCCCGGGTTCGCCATTCCAGCCACTTCACTAGCAAGCTCCCTACTTGGAGCATCAGCACCTTTAACCTCCTGTTCCGTACAGGTTGCAATTTGTCCTGAGGATAAACGGGAAGACGTGGAACCAACGAGAGACTAGCTCTTGGTGTTGGGACAGGCACAGGTGACACTATTTTCCCATCAGGAAGAAGAATTAACCACAGGCTCAGCCTGCCCCCCGGAACCAGAACAGGGCCTGAAGCCATTCTGCGATTTTGCGGCCAGCTCCCATAAAAACGAGTTGTAAGATGGAGGTTCAGGGCACTGCAATTCACAAACCTGCAGAGTTATAAATGATAACTCTCGTCCACAAATATATTGAGGGAAGGCAAAGAAGAGGATTTGAAATCAAGGCAGAATTGCAGGAAACAGATTTCAGGAGGTAGATACGAATCGCCTTTAAAGCACATGAAAAGCGGCAAAACGTTGACAATGATGCCCTTGGCCAAAAAGGGCGTATGCGTTTTTTCCTGAATATATTCAGGAAAAAACACATACGCCCTTTTTGGCCAACCAAGCAACCTGGAAAGGCAAATCAGCGCTACAAAGAAGTCTCACTTCCCATCGGTCAAAAGGGCCATGCTGAAAAAAGTGTCAAAACCAGAAATGCAGGACAGGCCATGGAGAAATGGGAGCCTTGCTACACTGATGGGCGGGATGTAAATGGCCAAGAGCCACTCTGGAGAAGTGTCCGGTGAGTCCTGAAACATCTGAAAAACACAGATTAGAGAGCGTAGGGCACTTCCACTCATGGGGGTATAAATTGGGAAAATGAAAAATCAGCAAGACACAAGCACCCCAAAGTTTAGGGCTGCTCTGTTGACCAGAACCTCCACTTCATTCCACCTTAAATATCCCAGGAAAGAGAAAAATGGATAAAGAAGTTGTGGTCCTTATGTACAATGGAATATCACTCAGCCATGAAATCAATGTCGTAAGGTTAGTAGCAGCATGATGAGTGGATTTAGGTACGACGATTCTAAGTGAAATAAGTCACACAGAAAAGGACACTTCTCATAAGGTATCACAGATAGAGGGAATGTAAAAACCGCTACACTTGAACTGAATTACAAAACAGAACAGAGTCACACATGCAGAAAACACACTATGGCTGCTTAACGGGAAAGGTGAGGTGGGGTGATACATAAAACAAGGGTATCAAATTAGCTCAGATACCGTTCCATAAACCCAATATGTAATAGACAAGACCTACTCCTTGCTCAGAGAACTGGACTCAACACGCCCTATTCACCGCACAAGAATATATCTGACTAGTAATAATCGTAAAACCTATGTATTGATATCTCTCTGTTAGTGTGTCAAGTGGGTGTAAAGCGGCATAAACACAGCAGTGAAAAGCAGCTAAACCCCATTATAAAAATAAATTACTTTTACAAACCCATTAAACAAAGACAGTGAAAGAGAGAGAAATTCTTACACAATGCGTTCAGGGGCTGTGATGCAACCTGGATTGACCATATCTAGACCCACAGCTGGATGAGACATAAGGGTGGACACTCTTGGGGCTGAGAGGTTTGGTGAGGTTGGGTGAGCAAACGCAGACCCTTTAAAGTAATACTGCGTGGTACCCATCGCATGGGTCCCAAATCTCCAGGTTCAAGGGCATCTTCCTACATCGAAAACATGCATGAGAAAACAAAAAGATGGTACACCATGTGATGGGGAAAGGTTTCTAAAACGCACCTCATTTCTCTTCTCCTTGTGCCCGGGGTCGCCATTCCAGCTGCTTTCCTAGCAATCTCCCTACTTGGAGCATCAGCACCTTTAACCTCCTGTTCCGTACAGGTTGCAATTTGTCCTGAGGATGAACGGGAAGACGGGGAACCAGTGAGAGACTAGCTCTTCTTGTTGGGACAGGCACAGGTCACTCTATTTTCCCATCAGGAAGAAGAATTAACCACAGGCTCATCATCCCCCCAGAACCAGAACAGGGCCTGAAGCCATCCAGGGCTTTTGCGGCCAGCTCCCAAAAAAGCGAGTTGTAAAATGGAGGTTCAGGGCACTGCAATTCACAAACCTGCAGAGTTATAAATGATAACTCTCGTCCACAAATATATTGAGGGAAAGGAAAGAAGAGGATTTGAAATCAAGGCAGAATTGCAGGAAACAGATTTCAGGAGGTAGATTCGAATCGCCTTTAAAGCACATGAAAAGCGGCAAAACGTTGACAATGATGCCCTTGGCCAAAAAGGGCGTATGCGTTTTTTCCTGAATATATTCAGGAAAAAACGCATACGCCATTTTTGGCCAACCAAGCAACCTGGAAAGGCAAATCAGGGCTACAAAGAAGACTCGCTACCCATCGGTCAAAAGGGCCATGCTGCAAAAAGTCTCAAAACCAGAAATGCAGGACAGGCCATGGAGAAATGGGAGCCTTGCTACACTGATGGGCGGGATGTAAATTGCCAACAGCCACTCTGGAGAAGTGTACGGTGTGTCCTGAAACATCTAAAAGACACAGCTTAGAGAGCATAGGGCACTTCCACTCATGGGGGTATAAATTGGGAAAATGAAAAATCAGCAAGACACAAGCACCACAAAGTTTAGGGCTGCTCTGTTGACAAGGACCTCCACTTCATTCCACCTTCAATATCCCAGGAAAGAGAAAAATGGATAAAGAAGTTGTGGTCCTTATGTACAATGGAATATCACTCAGCCATGAAATCAATGTCATAAGGCTAGTAGCAGCATGATGAGTGGATTTAGGTACGACGATTCTAAGTGAAATAAGTCACACAGAAAAGGACACTTCTCATAAGGTATCACTTATAGATGGAATGTCAAAACCGTTACACTTGAACTGAATTACAAAACAGAACAGAGTCACATAGGCAGAAAACACACTACGGCTGCTTAACGGGAAAGGTGAGGTGGGGTGATACATAAAACAAGGGTTTCAAATTAGCTCAGATACCGTTCCATAAACCCAATATGTAATAGACAAGACCTACTCCTTGCTCAGAGAACTGGACTCAACACGCCCTATTCACCGCACAAGAATATATCTGACTAGTAATAATCTTAAAACCTATGTATTGATATCTCTCTGTTAGTGTGTCAAGTGGGTGTAAAGCGGCATAAACACAGCAGTGAAAAGCAGCTAAACCCCATTATAAAAATAAATTACTTTTACAAACCCATGAAACAAAGACAGTGAAAGAGAAAGAAATTCTTACACAATGCGTTCAGGGGCTGTGATGCAACCTGGATTGACCATATCTAGACCCACAGCTGGATGAGACATAAGGGTGGACACTCTTGGGGCTGAGAGGTTTGGTGAGGTTGGGTGAGCAAACGCAGACCCTTTAAAGTAATACTGCGTGGTACCCATCCCATGGGTCCCAAATCTCCAGGTTCAAGGGCATCTTCCTACATCGAAAACATGCATGAGAAAACAAAAAGATGGTACACCATGTGATGGGGAAAGGTTTCTAAAACGCACCTCATTTCTCTTCTCCTTGTGCCCGGGGTCGCCATTCCAGCTGCTTTCCTAGCAATCTCCCTACTTGGAGCATCAGCACCTTTAACCTCCTGTTCCGTACAGGTTGCAATTTGTCCTGAGGATGAACGGGAAGACGGGGAACCAGTGAGAGACTAGCTCTTCTTGTTGGGACAGGCACAGGTCACTCTATTTTCCCATCAGGAAGAAGAATTAACCACAGGCTCATCATCCCCCCAGAACCAGAACAGGGCCTGAAGCCATCCAGGGCTTTTGCGGCCAGCTCCCAAAAAAGCGAGTTGTAAAATGGAGCTTCAGGGCACTGCAATTCACAAACCTGCAGAGTTATAAATGATAACTCTCGTCCACAAATATATTGAGGGAAGGCAAAGAAGAGGATTTGAAATCAAGGCAGAATTGCAGGAAACAGATTTCAGGAGGTAGATTCGAATCGCCTTTAAAGCACATGAAAAGCGGCAAAACGTTGACAATGATGCCCTTGGCCAAAAAGGGCGTATGCGTTTTTTCCTGAATATATTCAGGAAAAAACGCATACGCCCTTTTTGGCCAAGCAAGCAACCTGGAAAGGCAAATCAGCGCCACAAAGAAGACGCGCTACCCATCGGTCAAAAGGGCCATGCTGCAAAAAGTCTCAAAACCAGAAATGCAGGACAGGCCATGGAGAAATGGGAGCCTTGCTACACTGATGGGCGGGATGTAAATTGCCAACAGCCACTCTGGAGAAGTGTACGGTGTGTCCTGAAACATCTAAAAGACACAGCTTAGAGAGCATAGGGCACTTCCACTCATGGGGGTATAAATTGGGAAAATGAAAAATCAGCAAGACACAAGCACCCCAAAGTTTAGGGCTGCTCTGTTGACAAGGACCTCCACTTCATTCCACCTTCAATATCCCAGGAAAGAGAAAAATGGATACAGAAGTTGTGGTCCTTATGTGCAATGGAATATCACTCAGCCATGAAATCAATGTCATAAGGCTAGGAGCAGCATGATGAGTGGATTTAGGTACGACAATTCTAAGCGAAATAAGTCACACAGAAAAGGACACTTCTCATAAGGTATCACTTATAGAGGGAATGTAAAAACCGTTACACTTGAACTGAATTACAAAACAGAACAGAGTCACACATGCAGAAAACACACTATGGCTGCTTAACGGGAAAGGTGAGGTGGGGTGATACATAAAACAAGGGTTTCAAATTAGCTCAGATACCGTTCCATAAACCCAATATGTAATAGACAAGACCTACTCCTTGCTCAGAGAACTGGACTCAACACGCCCTATTCACCGCACAAGAATATATCTGACTAGTAATAATCTTAAAACCTATGTATTGATATCTCTCTGTTAGTGTGTCAAGTGGGTGTAAAGCGGCATAAACACAGCAGTGAAAAGCAGCTAAACCCCATTATAAAAATAAATTACTTTTACACACCCATGAAACAAAGACAGTGAAAGAGAGAAATTCTTACACAATGCATTCAGGGGCTGTGATGCAACCTGGATTGACCATATCTAGACCCACAGCTGGATGAGACATAAGGGTGGACACTCTTGGGGCTGAGAGGTTTGGTGAGATTGGCTGAGCAAACGCAGACCCTTTAAAGGAATACTGCGTGGTACCCATCGCATGGGTCCCAAATCTCCAGTTTCAAGGGCATCTTCCTACATCGAAAACATGCATGAGAAAACAAAAAGATGGTACACCATGTGATGGGGAAAGGTTTCTAAAACGCACCTCATTTCTCTTCTCCTTGTGCCCGGGTTCGCCATTCCAGCCGCTTTACTAACAATCTCCCTACTTGGAGCATCAGCACCTTTAACCTCCTGTTCCGTACAGGTTGCAATTTGTCCTGAGGATGAACGGGTAGACGGGGAACCAGTGAGAGACTAGCTCTTGGTGTTGGGACAGGCACAGGTCACTCTATTTTCCCATCAGGAAGAAGAATTAACCACAGGCTCATCCTCCCCCCCGGAACCAGAACAGGGCCTGAAGCCATCCTGCGCCTTTGCGGCCAGCTCCCAAAAAAGCGAGTTGTAAAATGGAGCTTCAGGGCACTGCAATTCACAAACCTGCAGAGTTATAAATGATAACTCTCGTCCACAAATATATTGAGGGAAGGCAAAGAAGAGGATTTGAAATCAAGGCAGAATTGCAGGAAACAGATTTCAGGAGGTAGATTCGAATCGCCTTTAAAGCACATGAAAAGCGGCAAAACGTTGACAATGATGCCCTTGGCCAAAAAGGGCGTATGCGTTTTTTCCTGAATATATTCAGGAAAAAACGCATATGCCCTTTTTGGCCAACCAAGCAACCTGGAAAGGCAAATCAGCGCTACAAAGACGCGCTACCCATCGGTCAAAAGGGCCATGCTGAAAAAAGTCTCAAAACCAGAAATGCAGGACAGGCCATGGAGAAATGGGAGCCTTGCTACACTGATGGGCGGGATGTAAATTGCCAACAGCCACTCTGGAGAAGTGTACGGTGTGTCCTGAAACATCTAAAAGACACAGCTTAGAGAGCATAGGGCACTTCCACTCATGGGGGTATAAATTGGGAAAATGAAAAATCAGCAAGACACAAGCACCCCAAAGTTTAGGGCTGCTCTGTTGACAAGGACCTCCACTTCATTCCACCTTCAATATCCCAGGAAAGAGAAAAATGGATAAAGAAGTTGTGGTCCTTATGTGCAATGGAATATCACTCAGCCATGAAATCAATGTCATAAGGCTAGGAGCAGCATGATGAGTGGATTTAGGTACGACGATTCTAAGTGAAATAAGTCACACAGAAAAGGACACTTCTCATAAGGTATCACTTATAGAGGGAATGTAAAAACCGTTACACTTGAACTGAATTACAAAACAGAACAGAGTCACACATGCAGAAAACACACTATGGCTGCTTAACGGGAAAGGTGAGGTGGGGTGATACATAAAACAAGGGTTTCAAATTAGCTCAGATACCGTTCCATAAACCCAATATGTAATAGACAAGACCTACTCCTTGCTCAGAGAACTGGACTCAACACGCCCTATTCACCGCACAAGAATATATCTGACTAGTAATAATCTTAAAACCTATGTATTGATATCTCTCTGTTAGTGTGTCAAGTGGGTGTAAAGCGGCATAAACACAGCAGTGAAAAGCAGCTAAACCCCATTATAAAAATAAATTACTTTTACAAACCCATGAAACAAAGACAGTGAAAGAGAGAAATTCTTACACAATGCATTCAGGGGCTGTGATGCAACCTGGATTGACCATATCTAGACCCACAGCTGGATCAGACATAAGGGTGGACACTCTTGGGGCTGAGAGGTTTGGTGAGGTTGGGTGAGCAAACGCAGACCCTTTAAAGGAATACTGCGTGGTACCCATCGCATGGGTCCCAAATCTCCAGGTTCAAGGGCATCTTCCTACATCGAAAACATGCATGAGAAAACAAAAAGATGGTACACCATGTGATGGGGAAAGGTTTCTAAAACGCACCTCATTTCTCTTCTCCTTGTGCCCGGGGTCGCCATTCCAGCTGCTTTCCTAGCAATCTCCCTACTTGGAGCATCAGCACCTTTAACCTCCTGTTCCGTACAGGTTGCAATTTGTCCTGAGGATGAACGGGAAGATGGGGAACCAGTGAGAGACTAGCTCTTCTTGTTGGGACAGGCACAGGTCACTCTATTTTCCCATCAGGAAGAAGAATTAAGCACAGGCTCATCATCCCCCCAGAACCAGAACAGGGCCTGAAGCCATCCAGGGCTTTTGCGGCCAGCTCCCAAAAAAGCGAGTTGTAAAATGGAGGTTCAGGGCACTGCAATTCACAAACCTGCAGAGTTATAAATGATAACTCTCGTCCACAAATATATTGAGGGAAGGCAAAGAAGAGGATTTGAAATCAAGGCAGAATTGCAGGAAACAGATTTCAGGAGGTAGATTCGAATCGCCTTTAAAGCACATGAAAAGCGGCAAAACGTTGACAATGATGCCCTTGGCCAAAAAGGGCGTATGCGTTTTTTCCTGAATATATTCAGGAAAAAACGCATACGCCCTTTTTGGCCAACCAAGCAACCTGGAAAGGCAAATCAGGGCTACAAAGAAGACTCGCTACCCATCGGTCAAAAGGGCCATGCTGAAAAAAGTCTCAAAACCAGAAATGCAGGACAGGCCATGGAGAAATGGGAGCCTTGCTACACTGATGGGCAGGATGTAAATTGCCAACAGCCACTCTGGAGAAGTGTACGGTGTGTCCTGAAACATCTAAAAGACACAGCTTAGAGAGCATAGGGCACTTCCACTCATGGGGGTATAAATTGGGAAAATGAAAAATCAGCAAGACACAAGCACCCCAAAGTTTAGGGCTGCTCTGTTGACAAGGACCTCCACTTCATTCCACCTTCAATATCCCAGGAAAGAGAAAAATGGATAAAGAAGTTGTGGTCCTTATGTACAATGGAATATCACTCAGCCATGAAATCAATGTCATAAGGCTAGTAGCAGCATGATGAGTGGATTTAGGTACGACGATTCTAAGTGAAATAAGTCACACAGAAAAGGACACTTCTCATAAGGTATCACTTATAGAGGGAATGTCAAAACCGTTACACTTGAACTGAATTACAAAACAGAACAGAGTCACACATGCAGAAAACACACTATGGCTGCTTAACGGGAAAGGTGAGGTGGGGTGATACATAAAACAAGGGTTTCAAATTAGCTCAGATACCGTTCCATAAACCCAATATGTAATAGACAAGACCTACTCCTTGCTCAGAGAACTGGACTCAACACGCCCTATTCACCGCACAAGAATATATCTGACTAGTAATAATCTTAAAACCTATGTATTGATATCTCTCTGTTAGTGTGTCAAGTGGGTGTAAAGCGGCATAAACACAGCAGTGAAAAGCAGCTAAACCCCATTATAAAAATAAATTACTTTTACAAACCCATGAAACAAAGACAGTGAAAGAGAGAGAAATTCTTACACAATGCGTTCAGGGGCTGTGATGCAACCTGTATTGACCATATCTAGACCCACAGCTGGATGAGACATAAGGGTGGACACTCTTGGGGCTGAGAGGTTTGGTGAGATTGGCTGAGCAAACGCAGACCCTTTAAAGGAATACTGCGTGGTACCCATCGCATGGGTCCCAAATCTCCAGGTTCAAGGGCATCTTCCTACATCGAAAACATGCATGAGAAAACAAAAAGATGGTACACCATGTGATGGGGAAAGGTTTCTAAAACGCACCTCATTTCTCTTCTCCTTGTGCCCGGGTTCGCCATTCCAGCCGCTTTACTAACAATCTCCCTACTTGGAGCATCAGCACCTTTAACCTCCTGTTCCGTACAGGTTGCAATTTGTCCTGAGGATGAACGGGAAGACGGGGAACCAGTGAGAGACTAGCTCTTGTTGTTGGAACAGGCACAGGTCACTCTATTCTCCCATCAGGAAGAAGAATTAACCACAGGCTCATCATCCCCCCGGGAACCAGAACAGGGCCTGAAGCCATCCAGTGCTTTTGCGGCCAGCTCCCAAAAAAGCGAGTTGTAAAATGGAGCTTCAGGGCACTGCAATTCACAAACCTGCAGAGTTATAAATGATAACTCTCGTCCACAAATATATTGAGGGAAAGCAAAGAAGAGGATTTGAAATCAAGGCAGAATTGCAGGAAACAGATTTCAGGAGGTAGATTCGAATCGCCTTTAAAGCACATGAAAAGCGGCAAAACGTTGACAATGATGCCCTTGGCCAAAAAGGGCGTATGCGTTTTTTCCTGAATATATTCAGGAAAAAACGCATACGCCCTTTTTGGCCAACCAAGCAACCTGGAAAGGCAAATCAGGGCTATAAAGAAGACTCGCTACCCATCGGTCAAAAGGGCCATGCTGAAAAAAGTCTCAAAACCAGAAATGCAGGACAGGCCATGGAGAAATGTGAGCCTTGCTACACTGATGGGCGGGATGTAAATTGCCAACAGCCACTCTGGAGAAGTGTACGGTGTGTCCTGAAACATCTAAAAAACACAGCTTAGAGAGCATAGGGCACTTCCACTCATGGGGGTATAAATTGGGAAAATGAAAAATCAGCAAGACACAAGCACCCCAAAGTTTAGGGGCTGCTCTGTTGACAAGGACCTCCACTTCATTCCACCTTCAATATCCCAGGAAAGAGAAAAATGGATAAAGAAGTTGTGGTCCTTATGTGCAAAGGAATATCACTCAGCCATGAAATCAATGTCATAAGGCTAGTAGCAGCATGATGAGTGGATTTAGGTACGACGATTCTAAGTGAAATAAGTCACACAGAAAAGGACACTTCTCATAAGGTATCACTTATAGAGGGAATGTAAAAACCGTTACACTTGAACTGAATTACAAAACAGAACAGAGTCACACATGCAGAAAACACACTATGGCTGCTTAACGGGAAAGGTGAGGTGGGGTGATACATAAAACAAGGGTTTCAAATTAGCTCAGATACCGTTCCATAAACCCAATATGTAATAGACAAGACCTACTCCTTGCTCAGAGAACTGGACTCAACACGCCCTATTCACCGCACAAGAATATATCTGACTAGTAATAATCTTAAAAGCTATGTATTGATATCTCTCTGTTAGTGTGTCAAGTGGGTGTAAAGCGGCATAAACACAGCAGTGAAAAGCAGCTAAACCCCATTATAAAAATAAATTACTTTTACAAACCCATGAAACAAAGACAGTGAAAGAGAGAGAAATGCTTACACAATGCGTTCAGGGGCTGTGATGCAACCTGGATTGACCATATCTAGACCCACAGCTGGATGAGACATAAGGGTGGACACTCTTGGGGCTGAGAGGTTTGGTGAGGTTGGGTGAGCAAACGCAGACCCTTTAAAGGAATACTGCGTGGTACCCATCGCATGGGTCCCAAATCTCCAGGTTCAAGGGCATCTTCCTACATCGAAAACATGCATGAGAAAACAAAAAGATGGTACACCATGTGATGGGGAAAGGTTTCTAAAACGCACCTCATTTCTCTTCTCCTTGTGCCCGGGGTCGCCATTCCAGCTGCTTTCCTAGCAATCTCCCTACTTGGAGCATCAGCACCTTTAACCTCCTGTTCCGTACAGGTTGCAATTTGTCCTGAGGATGAACGGGAAGACGGGGAACCAGTGAGAGACTAGCTCTTCTTGTTGGGACAGGCACAGGTCACTCTATTTTCCCATCAGGAAGAAGAATTAACCACAGGCTCATCATCCCCCCAGAACCAGAACAGGGCCTGAAGCCATCCAGGGCTTTTGCGGCCAGCTCCCAAAAAAGCGAGTTGTAAAATGGAGCTTCAGGGCACTGCAATTCACAAACCTGCAGAGTTATAAATGATAACTCTCATCCACAAATATATTGAGGGAAGGCAAAGAAGAGGATTTGAAATCAAGGCAGAATTGCAGGAAACAGATTTCAGGAGGTAGATTCGAATCGCCTTTAAAGCACATGAAAAGCGGCAAAACGTTGACAATGATGCCCTTGGCCAAAAAGGGCGTATGCGTTTTTTCCTGAATATATTCAGGAAAAAACGCATACGCCCTTTTTGGCCAACCAAGCAACCTGGAAAGGCAAATCAGTGCTACAAAGTAGACGCGCTACCCATCGGTCAAAAGGGCCATGCTGAAAAAAGTCTCAAAACCAGAAATGCAGGACAGGCCATGGAGAAATGGGAGCCTTGCTACACTGATGGGCGGGATGTAAATTGCCAACAGCCACTCTGGAGAAGTGTACGGTGTGTCCTGAAACATCTAAAAGACACAGCTTAGAGAGCATAGGGCACTTCCACTCATGGGGGTATAAATTGGGAAAATGAAAAATCAGCAAGACACAAGCACCCCAAAGTTTAGGGCTGCTCTGTTGACAAGGACCTCCACTTCATTCCACCTTCAATATCCCAGGAAAGAGAAAAATGGATAAAGAAGTTGTGGTCCTTATGTGCAATGGAATATCACTCAGCCATGAAATCAATGTCATAAGGCTAGGAGCAGCATGATGAGTGGATTTAGGTACGACGATTCTAAGTGAAATAAGTCACACAGAAAAGGACACTTCTCATAAGGTATCACTTATAGAGGGAATGTCAAAACCGTTACACTTGAACTGAATTACAAAACAGAACAGAGTCACACATGCAGAAAACACACTATGGCTGCTTAACGGGAAAGGTGAGGTGGGGTGATACATAAAACAAGGGTTTCAAATTAGCTCAGATACCGTTCCATAAACCCGATATGTAATAGACAAGACCTACTCCTTGCTCAGAGAACTGGACTCAACACGCCCTATTCACCGCACAAGAATATATCTGACTAGTAATAATCTTAAAACCTATGTATTGATATCTCTCTGTTAGTGTGTCAAGTGGGTGTAAAGCGGCATAAACACAGCAGTGAAAAGCAGCTAAACCCCATTATAAAAATAAATTACTTTTACAAACCCATGAAACAAAGACAGTGAAAGAGAGAAATTCTTACACAATGCATTCAGGGGCTGTGATGCAACCTGGATTGACCATATCTAGACCCACAGCTGATTGAGACATAAGGGTGGACACTCTTGGGGCTGAGAGGTTTGGTGAGGTTGGGTGAGCAAACGCAGACCCTTTAAAGGAATACTGCGTGGTACCCATCACATGGGTCCCAAATCTCCAGGTTCAAGGGCATCTTCCTACATCGAAAACATGCATGAGAAAACAAAAAAGATGGTACACCATGTGATGGGGAAAGGTTTCTAAAACGCACCTCATTTCTCTTCTCCTTGTGCCTGGGGTCGCCATTCCAGCCGCTTTCCTAGCAATCTCCCTACTTGGAGCATCAGCACCTTTAACCTCCTGTTCCGTACAGGTTGCAATTTGTCCTGAGGATGAACGGGAAGACGGGGAACCAGTGAGAGACTAGCTCTTGTTGTTGGGACAGGCACAGGTCACTCTATTCTTCCATCAGGAAGAAGAATTAACCACAGGCTCATCATCCCCCCCGGAACCAGAACAGGGCCTGAAGCCATCCAGTGCTTTTGCGGCCAGCTCCCAAAAAAGCGAGTTGTAAAATGGAGCTTCAGGGCACTGCAATTCACAAACCTGCAGAGTTATAAATGATAACTCTCGTCCACAAATATATTGAGGGAAAGCAAAGAAGAGGATTTGAAATCAAGGCAGAATTGCAGGAAACAGATTTCAGGAGGTAGATTCGAATCGCCTTTAAAGCACATGAAAAGCGGCAAAACGTTGACAATGATGCCCTTGGCCAAAAAGGGCGTATGCGTTTTTTCCTGAATATATTCAGGAAAAAACGCATACGCCCTTTTTGGCCAACCAAGCAACCTGGAAAGGCAAATCAGGGCTACAAAGAAGAGTCGCTACCCATCGGTCAAAAGGGCCATGCTGAAAAAAGTCTCAAAACCAGAAATGCAGGACAGGCCATGGAGAAATGGGAGCCTTGCTACACTGATGGGCGGGATGTAAATTGCCAACAGCCACTCTGGAGAAGTGTACGGTGTGTCCTGAAACATCTAAAAAACACAGCTTAGAGAGCATAGGGCACTTCCACTCATGGGGGTATACATTGGGAAAATTAAAAATCAGCAAGACACAAGCACCCCAAAGTTTAGGGCTGCTCTGTTGACAAGGACCTCCACTTCATTCCACCTTCAATATCCCAGGAAAGAGAAAAATGGATAAAGAAGTTGTGGTCCTTATGTACAATGGAATATCACTCAGCCATGAAATCAATGTCATAAGGCTAGTAGCAGCATGATGAGTGGATTTAGGTACGACGATTCTAAGTGAAATAAGTCACACAGAAAAGGACACTTCTCATAAGGTATCACTTATAGAGGGAATGTCAAAACCGTTACACTTGAACTGAATTACAAAACAGAACAGAGTCACACATGCAGAAAACACACTATGGCTGCTTAACGGGAAAGGTGAGGTGGGGTGATACATAAAACAAGGGTTTCAAATTAGCTCAGATACCGTTCCATAAACCCAATATGTAATAGACAAGACCTACTCCTTGCTCAGAGAACTGGACTCAACACGCCCTATTCACCGCACAAGAATATATCTGACTAGTAATAATCTTAAAACCTATGTATTGATATCTCTCTGTTAGTGTGTCAAGTGGGTGTAAAGCGGCATAAACACAGCAGTGAAAAGCAGCTAAACCCCATTATAAAAATAAATTACTTTTACAAACCCATGAAACAAAGACAGTGAAAGAGAGAGAAATTCTTACACAATGCGTTCAGGGGCTGTGATGCAACCTGTATTGACCATATCTAGACCCACAGCTGGATGAGACATAAGGGTGGACACTCTTGGGGCTGAGAGGTTTGGTGAGATTGGCTGAGCAAACGCAGACCCTTTAAAGGAATACTGCGTGGTACCCATCGCATGGGTCCCAAATCTCCAGGTTCAAGGGCATCTTCCTACATCGAAAACATGCATGAGAAAACAAAAAGATGGTACACCATGTGATGGGGAAAGGTTTCTAAAACGCACCTCATTTCTCTTCTCCTTGTGCCCGGGTTCGCCATTCCAGCCGCTTTACTAACAATCTCCCTACTTGGAGCATCAGCACCTTTAACCTCCTGTTCCGTACAGGTTGCAATTTGTCCTGAGGATGAACGGGAAGACGGGGAACCAGTGAGAGACTAGCTCTTGTTGTTGGAACAGGCACAGGTCACTCTATTCTCCCATCAGGAAGAAGAATTAACCACAGGCTCATCATCCCCCCGGGAACCAGAACAGGGCCTGAAGCCATCCAGTGCTTTTGCGGCCAGCTCCCAAAAAAGCGAGTTGTAAAATGGAGCTTCAGGGCACTGCAATTCACAAACCTGCAGAGTTATAAATGATAACTCTCGTCCACAAATATATTGAGGGAAAGCAAAGAAGAGGATTTGAAATCAAGGCAGAATTGCAGGAAACAGATTTCAGGAGGTAGATTCGAATCGCCTTTAAAGCACATGAAAAGCGGCAAAACGTTGACAATGATGCCCTTGGCCAAAAAGGGCGTATGCGTTTTTTCCTGAATATATTCAGGAAAAAACGCATACGCCCTTTTTGGCCAACCAAGCAACCTGGAAAGGCAAATCAGGGCTATAAAGAAGACTCGCTACCCATCGGTCAAAAGGGCCATGCTGAAAAAAGTCTCAAAACCAGAAATGCAGGACAGGCCATGGAGAAATGTGAGCCTTGCTACACTGATGGGCGGGATGTAAATTGCCAACAGCCACTCTGGAGAAGTGTACGGTGTGTCCTGAAACATCTAAAAAACACAGCTTAGAGAGCATAGGGCACTTCCACTCATGGGGGTATAAATTGGGAAAATGAAAAATCAGCAAGACACAAGCACCCCAAAGTTTAGGGGCTGCTCTGTTGACAAGGACCTCCACTTCATTCCACCTTCAATATCCCAGGAAAGAGAAAAATGGATAAAGAAGTTGTGGTCCTTATGTGCAAAGGAATATCACTCAGCCATGAAATCAATGTCATAAGGCTAGTAGCAGCATGATGAGTGGATTTAGGTACGACGATTCTAAGTGAAATAAGTCACACAGAAAAGGACACTTCTCATAAGGTATCACTTATAGAGGGAATGTAAAAACCGTTACACTTGAACTGAATTACAAAACAGAACAGAGTCACACATGCAGAAAACACACTATGGCTGCTTAACGGGAAAGGTGAGGTGGGGTGATACATAAAACAAGGGTTTCAAATTAGCTCAGATACCGTTCCATAAACCCAATATGTAATAGACAAGACCTACTCCTTGCTCAGAGAACTGGACTCAACACGCCCTATTCACCGCACAAGAATATATCTGACTAGTAATAATCTTAAAACCTATGTATTGATATCTCTCTGTTAGTGTGTCAAGTGGGTGTAAAGCGGCATAAACACAGCAGTGAAAAGCAGCTAAACCCCATTATAAAAATAAATTACTTTTACAAACCCATGAAACAAAGACAGTGAAAGAGAGAGAAATGCTTACACAATGCGTTCAGGGGCTGTGATGCAACCTGGATTGACCATATCTAGACCCACAGCTGGATGAGACATAAGGGTGGACACTCTTGGGGCTGAGAGGTTTGGTGAGGTTGGGTGAGCAAACGCAGACCCTTTAAAGTAATACTGCGTGGTACCCATCGCATGGGTCCCAAATCTCCAGGTTCAAGGGCATCTTCCTACATCGAAAACATGCATGAGAAAACAAAAAGATGGTACACCATGTGATGGGGAAAGGTTTCTAAAACGCACCTCATTTCTCTTCTCCTTGTGCCCGGGGTCGCCATTCCAGCTGCTTTCCTAGCAATCTCCCTACTTGGAGCATCAGCACCTTTAACCTCCTGTTCCGTACAGGTTGCAATTTGTCCTGAGGATGAACGGGAAGACGGGGAACCAGTGAGAGACTAGCTCTTCTTGTTGGGACAGGCACAGGTCACTCTATTTTCCCATCAGGAAGAAGAATTAACCACAGGCTCATCATCCCCCCAGAACCAGAACAGGGCCTGAAGCCATCCAGGGCTTTTGCGGCCAGCTCCCAAAAAAGCGAGTTGTAAAATGGAGCTTCAGGGCACTGCAATTCACAAACCTGCAGAGTTATAAATGATAACTCTCATCCACAAATATATTGAGGGAAGGCAAAGAAGAGGATTTGAAATCAAGGCAGAATTGCAGGAAACAGATTTCAGGAGGTAGATTCGAATCGCCTTTAAAGCACATGAAAAGCGGCAAAACGTTGACAATGATGCCCTTGGCCAAAAAGGGCGTATGCGTTTTTTCCTGAATATATTCAGGAAAAAACGCATACGCCCTTTTTGGCCAACCAAGCAACCTGGAAAGGCAAATCAGTGCTACAAAGTAGACGCGCTACCCATCGGTCAAAAGGGCCATGCTGAAAAAAGTCTCAAAACCAGAAATGCAGGACAGGCCATGGAGAAATGGGAGCCTTGCTACACTGATGGGCGGGATGTAAATTGCCAACAGCCACTCTGGAGAAGTGTACGGTGTGTCCTGAAACATCTAAAAGACACAGCTTAGAGAGCATAGGGCACTTCCACTCATGGGGGTATAAATTGGGAAAATGAAAAATCAGCAAGACACAAGCACCCCAAAGTTTAGGGCTGCTCTGTTGACAAGGACCTCCACTTCATTCCACCTTCAATATCCCAGGAAAGAGAAAAATGGATAAAGAAGTTGTGGTCCTTATGTGCAATGGAATATCACTCAGCCATGAAATCAATGTCATAAGGCTAGGAGCAGCATGATGAGTGGATTTAGGTACGACGATTCTAAGTGAAATAAGTCACACAGAAAAGGACACTTCTCATAAGGTATCACTTATAGAGGGAATGTCAAAACCGTTACACTTGAACTGAATTACAAAACAGAACAGAGTCACACATGCAGAAAACACACTATGGCTGCTTAACGGGAAAGGTGAGGTGGGGTGATACATAAAACAAGGGTTTCAAATTAGCTCAGATACCGTTCCATAAACCCAATATGTAATAGACAAGACCTACTCCTTGCTCAGAGAACTGGACTCAACACGCCCTATTCACCGCACAAGAATATATCTGACTAGTAATAATCTTAAAACCTATGTATTGATATCTCTCTGTTAGTGTGTCAAGTGGGTGTAAAGCGGCATAAACACAGCAGTGAAAAGCAGCTAAACCCCATTATAAAAATAAATTACTTTTACAAACCCATGAAACAAAGACAGTGAAAGAGAGAAATTCTTACACAATGCATTCAGGGGCTGTGATGCAACCTGGATTGACCATATCTAGACCCACAGCTGATTGAGACATAAGGGTGGACACTCTTGGGGCTGAGAGGTTTGGTGAGGTTGGGTGAGCAAACGCAGACCCTTTAAAGGAATACTGCGTGGTACCCATCGCATGGGTCCCAAATCTCCAGGTTCAAGGGCATCTTCCTACATCGAAAACATGCATGAGAAAACAAAAAAGATGGTACACCATGTGATGGGGAAAGGTTTCTAAAACGCACCTCATTTCTCTTCTCCTTGTGCCTGGGGTCGCCATTCCAGCCGCTTTCCTAGCAATCTCCCTACTTGGAGCATCAGCACCTTTAACCTCCTGTTCCGTACAGGTTGCAATTTGTCCTGAGGATGAACGGGAAGACGGGGAACCAGTGAGAGACTAGCTCTTGTTGTTGGGACAGGCACAGGTCACTCTATTCTTCCATCAGGAAGAAGAATTAACCACAGGCTCATCATCCCCCCCGGAACCAGAACAGGGCCTGAAGCCATCCAGTGCTTTTGCGGCCAGCTCCCAAAAAAGCGAGTTGTAAAATGGAGCTTCAGGGCACTGCAATTCACAAACCTGCAGAGTTATAAATGATAACTCTCGTCCACAAATATATTGAGGGAAAGCAAAGAAGAGGATTTGAAATCAAGGCAGAATTGCAGGAAACAGATTTCAGGAGGTAGATTCGAATCGCCTTTAAAGCACATGAAAAGCGGCAAAACGTTGACAATGATGCCCTTGGCCAAAAAGGGCGTATGCGTTTTTTCCTGAATATATTCAGGAAAAAACGCATACGCCCTTTTTGGCCAACCAAGCAACCTGGAAAGGCAAATCAGGGCTACAAAGAAGAGTCGCTACCCATCGGTCAAAAGGGCCATGCTGAAAAAAGTCTCAAAACCAGAAATGCAGGACAGGCCATGGAGAAATGGGAGCCTTGCTACACTGATGGGCGGGATGTAAATTGCCAACAGCCACTCTGGAGAAGTGTACGGTGTGTCCTGAAACATCTAAAAAACACAGCTTAGAGAGCATAGGGCACTTCCACTCATGGGGGTATAAATTGGGAAAATGAAAAATCAGCAAGACACAAGCACCCCAAAGTTTAGGGCTGCTCTGTTGACAAGGACCTCCACTTCATTCCACCTTCAATATCCCAGGAAAGAGAAAAATGGATAAAGAAGTTGTGGTCCTTATGTACAATGGAATATCACTCAGCCATGAAATCAATGTCATAAGGCTAGTAGCAGCATGATGAGTGGATTTAGGTACGACGATTCTAAGTGAAATAAGTCACACAGAAAAGGACACTTCTCATAAGGTATCACTTATAGAGGGAATGTAAAAACCGTTACACTTGAACTGAATTACAAAACAGAGCAGAGTCACACATGCAGAAAACACACTATGGCTGCTTAACGGGAAAGGTGAGGTGGGGTGATACATAAAACAAGGGTTTCAAATTAGCTCAGATACCGTTCCATAAACCCAATATGTAATAGACAAGACCTACTCCTTGCTCAGAGAACTGGACTCAACACGCCCTATTCACCGCACAAGAATATATCTGACTAGTAATAATCTTAAAACCTATGTATTGATATCTCTCTGTTAGTGTGTCAAGTGGGTGTAAAGCGGCATAAACACAGCAGTGAAAAGCAGCTAAACCCCATTATAAAAATAAATTACTTTTACAAACCCATGAAACAAAGACAGTGAAAGAGAGAAATTCTTACACAATGCATTCAGGGGCTGTGATGCAACCTGGATTGACCATATCTAGACCCACAGCTGATTGAGACATAAGGGTGGACACTCTTGGGGCTGAGAGGTTTGGTGAGGTTGGGTGAGCAAACGCAGACCCTTTAAAGGAATACTGCGTGGTACCCATCGCATGGGTCCCAAATCTCCAGGTTCAAGGGCATCTTCCTACATCGAAAACATGCATGAGAAAACAAAAAAGATGGTACACCATGTGATGGGGAAAGGTTTCTAAAACGCACCTCATTTCTCTTCTCCTTGTGCCTGGGGTCGCCATTCCAGCCGCTTTCCTAGCAATCTCCCTACTTGGAGCATCAGCACCTTTAACCTCCTGTTCCGTACAGGTTGCAATTTGTCCTGAGGATGAACGGGAAGACGGGGAACCAGTGAGAGACTAGCTCTTGTTGTTGGGACAGGCACAGGTCACTCTATTCTTCCATCAGGAAGAAGAATTAACCACAGGCTCATCATCCCCCCCGGAACCAGAACAGGGCCTGAAGCCATCAAGTGCTTTGCGGCCAGCTCCCAAAAAAGCGAGTTGTAAAATGGAGCTTCAGGGCACTGCAATTCACAAACCTGCAGAGTTATAAATGATAACTCTCGTCCACAAATATATTGAGGGAAAGCAAAGAAGAGGATTTGAAATCAAGGCAGAATTGCAGGAAACAGATTTCAGGAGGTAGATTCGAATCGCCTTTAAAGCACATGAAAAGCGGCAAAACGTTGACAATGATGCCCTTGGCCAAAAAGGGCGTATGCGTTTTTTCCTGAATATATTCAGGAAAAAACGCATATGCCCTTTTTGGCCAACCAAGCAACCTGGAAAGGCAAATCAGGGCTACAAAGAAGAGTCGCTACCCATCGGTCAAAAGGGCCATGCTGAAAAAAGTCTCAAAACCAGAAATGCAGGACAGGCCATGGAGAAATGGGAGCCTTGCTACACTGATTGGCGGGGTGTAAGTTGCCAACAGCCACTCTGGAGAAGTATACGGTGTGTCCTGAAACATCTAAAAAACACAGCTTAGAGAGCATAGGGCACTTCCACTCATGGGGGTATAAATTGGGAAAATGAAAAATCAGCAAGACACAAGCACCCCAAAGTTTAGGGCTGCTCTGTTGACAAGGACCTCCACTTCATTCCACCTTCAATATCCCAGGAAAGAGAAAAATGGATAAAGAAGTTGTGGTCCTTATGTACAATGGAATATCACTCAGCCATGAAATCAATGTCATAAGGCTAGTAGCAGCATGATGAGTGGATTTAGGTACGACGATTCTAAGTGAAATAAGTCACACAGAAAAGGACACTTCTCATAAGGTATCACTTAAGGAGGGAATGTAAAAAGCGTTACACTTGAACTGAATTACAAAACAGAACAGAGTCACACATGCAGAAAACACACTATGGCTGCTTAACGGGAAAGGTGAGGTGGGGTGATACATAAAACAAGGGTTTCAAATTAGCTCAGATACCGTTCCATAAACCCAATATGTAATAGACAAGACCTACTCCTTGCTCAGAGAACTGGACTCAACACGCCCTATTCACCGCACAAGAATATATCTGACTAGTAATAATCTTAAAACCTATGTATTGATATCTCTCTGTTAGTGTGTCAAGTGGGTGTAAAGCGGCATAAACACAGCAGTGAAAAGCAGCTAAACCCCATTATAAAAATAAATTACTTCGAAAAACCCATGAAACAAAGACAGTGAAAGAGAGAGAAATTCTTACACAATGCGTTCAGGGGCTGTGATGCAACCTGGATTGACTATATCTAGACCCACAGCTGGATGAGACATAAGCGTGGACACTCTTGGGGCTGAGAGGTTTGGTGAGGTTGGGTGAGCAAACGCAGACCCTTTAAAGAAATACTGCGTGGTACCCATCCCATGGGACCCAAATCTCCAGGTTCAAGGGCATCTTCCTACATCGAAAATATGCATGAGAATCCCAGAAGATGGTACACCCTGTGATGGGGAAAGGTTTCTAAAACGCACCTCATTTCTCTTCTCCTTGTGCCCGGGTTCGCCATTCCAGCCGCTTTACTAAAAATCTCCCTACTTGGAGCATCAGCACATTTAACCTCCTGTTTCGTACAGGTTGCAATTTGTTCTGAGGATGAACGGGTAGACGGGGAACCAGTGAGAGACTAGCTCTTGGTGTTGGGACAGGCACAGGTCACTCTATTTTCCCATCAGGAAGAAGAATTAACCACAGGCTCATCCTCCCCCCCGGAAGCAGAACAGGGCCTGAAGCCATCCTGCGCTTTTGCGGCCAGCTCCCAAAAATGCGAGTTGTAAAATGGAGCTTCAGGGCACTGCAATTCACAAACCTGCAGAGTTATAAATGATAACTCTCGTCCACAAATATATTGAGGGAAGGCAAAGAAGAGGATTTGAAATCAAGGCAGAATTGCAGGAAACAGATTTCAGGAGGTAGATTCGAATCGCCTTTAAAGCACATGAAAAGCGGCAAAACGTTGACAATGATGCCCTTGGCCAAAAAGGGCGTATGCGTTTTTTCCTGAATGTTTTCAGGAAAAAACGCATACGCCCTTTTTGGCCAACCAAGCAACCTGGAAAGGCAAATCAGCGCTACAAAGAAGACTCGCTACCCTTCGGTCAAAAGGGCCATGCTGAAAAACGTGTCAAAACCAGAAATGCAGGACAGGCCATGGAGAAATGGGAGCCTTGCTACACTGATGGGCGGGATGTAAATTGCCAACAGCCACTCTGGAGAAGTGTACGGTGTGTCCTGAAACATCTAAAAAACACAGCTTAGAGAGCATAGGGCACTTCCACTCATGGGGGTATAAATTGGGAAAATGAAAAATCAGCAAGACACAAGCACCCCAAAGTTTAGGGCTGCTCTGTTGACAAGGACCTCCACTTCATTCCACCTTCAATATCCCAGGAAAGAGAAAAATGGATAAAGAAGTTGTGGTCCTTATGTACAATGGAATATCACTCAGCCATGAAATCAATGTCATAAGGCTAGTAGCAGCATGATGAGTGGATTTAGGTACGACGATTCTAAGTGAAATAAGTCACACAGAAAAGGACACTTCTCGTAAGGTATCACTTATAGAGGGAATGTAAAAACCGTTACACTTGAACTGAATTACAAAACAGAACAGAGTCACACATGCAGAAAACACACTATGGCTGCTTAACGGGAAAGGTGAGGTGGGGTGATACATAAAACAAGGGTTTCAAATTAGCTCAGATACCGTTCCATAAACCCAATATGTAATAGACAAGATCTACTCCTTGCTCAGAGAACTGGACTCAACACACCCTATTCACAGCACAAGAATATATCTGACTAGTAATAATCTTAAAACCTATGTATTGATATCTCTCTGTTAGTGTGTCAAGTGGGTGTAAAGCGGCATAAACACAGCAGTGAAAAGCAGCTAAACCCCATTATAAAAATAAATTACTTTGAAAAACCCATGAAACAAAGACAGTGAAAGAGAGAGAAATTCTTACACAATGCGTTCAGGGGCTGTGATGCAACCTGGATTGACCATATCTAGACCCACAGCTGGATGAGACATAAGGGTGGACACTCTTGGGGCTGAGAGGTTTGGTGAGGTTGGGTGAGCAAACGCAGACCCTTTAAAGTAATACTGCGTGGTACCCATCCCATGGGACCCAAATCTCCAGGTTCAAGGGCATCTTCCTACATCGAAAACATGCATGAGAATCCCAGAAGATGGTACACCATGTGATGGGGAAAGGTTTCTAAAACGCACCTCATTTCTCTTCTCCTTGTGCCTGGGGTCGCCATTCCAGCCGCTTTCCTAGCAATCTCCCTACTTGGAGCATCAGCACCTTTAACCTCCTGTTCCGTACAGGTTGCAATTTGTCCTGAGGATGAACGGGAAGACGGGGAACCAGTGAGAGACTAGCTCTTGTTGTTGGGACAGGCACAGGTCACTCTATTCTTCCATCAGGAAGAAGAATTAACCACAGGCTCATCATCCCCCCCGGAACCAGAACAGGGCCTGAAGCCATCCAGTGCTTTGCGGCCAGCTCCCAAAAAAGCGAGTTGTAAAATGGAGCTTCAGGGCACTGCAATTCACAAACCTGCAGAGTTATAAATGATAACTCTCGTCCACAAATATATTGAGGGAAAGCAAAGAAGAGGATTTGAAATCAAGGCAGAATTGCAGGAAACAGATTTCAGGAGGTAGATTCGAATCGCCTTTAAAGCACATGAAAAGCGGCAAAACGTTGACAATGATGCCCTTGGCCAAAAAGGGCGTATGCGTTTTTTCCTGAATACATTCAGGAAAAAACGCATATGCCCTTTTTGGCCAACCAAGCAACCTGGAAAGGCAAATCAGGGCTACAAAGAAGAGTCGCTACCCATCGGTCAAAAGGGCCATGCTGAAAAAAGTCTCAAAACCAGAAATGCAGGACAGGCCATGGAGAAATGGGAGCCTTGCTACACTGATTGGCGGGGTGTAAGTTGCCAACAGCCACTCTGGAGAAGTATACGGTGTGTCCTGAAACATCTAAAAAACACAGCTTAGAGAGCATAGGGCACTTCCACTCATGGGGGTATAAATTGGGAAAATGAAAAATCAGCAAGACACAAGCACCCCAAAGTTTAGGGCTGCTCTGTTGACAAGGACCTCCACTTCATTCCACCTTCAATATCCCAGGAAAGAGAAAAATGGATAAAGAAGTTGTGGTCCTTATGTACAATGGAATATCACTCAGCCATGAAATCAATGTCATAAGGCTAGTAGCAGCATGATGAGTGGATTTAGGTATGACGATTCTAAGTGAAATAAGTCACACAGAAAAGGACACTTCTCATAAGGTATCACTTAAGGAGGGAATGTAAAAAGCGTTACACTTGAAGTGAATTACAAAACAGAACAGAGTCACACATGCAGAAAACACACTATGGCTGCTTAACGGGAAAGGTGAGGTGGGGTGATACATAAAACAAGGGTTTCAAATTAGCTCAGATACCGTTCCATAAACCCAATATGTAATAGACAAGACCTACTCCTTGCTCAGAGAACTGGACTCAACACGCCCTATTCACCGCACAAGAATATATCTGACTAGTAATAATCTTAAAACCTATGTATTGATATCTCTCTGTTAGTGTGTCAAGTGGGTGTAAAGCGGCATAAACACAGCAGTGAAAAGCAGCTAAACCCCATTATAAAAATAAATTACTTCGAAAAACCCATGAAACAAAGACAGTGAAAGAGAGAGAAATTCTTACACAATGCGTTCAGGGGCTGTGATGCAACCTGGATTGACTATATCTAGACCCACAGCTGGATGAGACATAAGCGTGGACACTCTTGGGGCTGAGAGGTTTGGTGAGGTTGGGTGAGCAAACGCAGACCCTTTAAAGAAATACTGCGTGGTACCCATCCCATGGGACCCAAATCTCCAGGTTCAAGGGCATCTTCCTACATCGAAAATATGCATGAGAATCCCAGAAGATGGTACACCCTGTGATGGGGAAAGGTTTCTAAAACGCACCTCATTTCTCTTCTCCTTGTGCCCGGGTTCGCCATTCCAGCCGCTTTACTAAAAATCTCCCTACTTGGAGCATCAGCACATTTAACCTCCTGTTTCGTACAGGTTGCAATTTGTTCTGAGGATGAACGGGTAGACGGGGAACCAGTGAGAGACTAGCTCTTGGTGTTGGGACAGGCACAGGTCACTCTATTTTCCCATCAGGAAGAAGAATTAACCACAGGCTCATCCTCCCCCCCGGAAGCAGAACAGGGCCTGAAGCCATCCTGCGCTTTTGCGGCCAGCTCCCAAAAATGCGAGTTGTAAAATGGAGCTTCAGGGCACTGCAATTCACAAACCTGCAGAGTTATAAATGATAACTCTCGTCCACAAATATATTGAGGGAAGGCAAAGAAGAGGATTTGAAATCAAGGCAGAATTGCAGGAAACAGATTTCAGGAGGTAGATTCGAATCGCCTTTAAAGCACATGAAAAGCGGCAAAACGTTGACAATGATGCCCTTGGCCAAAAAGGGCGTATGCGTTTTTTCCTGAATGTTTTCAGGAAAAAACGCATACGCCCTTTTTGGCCAACCAAGCAACCTGGAAAGGCAAATCAGCGCTACAAAGAAGACTCGCTACCCTTCGGTCAAAAGGGCCATGCTGAAAAACGTGTCAAAACCAGAAATGCAGGACAGGCCATGGAGAAATGGGAGCCTTGCTACACTGATGGGCGGGATGTAAATTGCCAACAGCCACTCTGGAGAAGTGTACGGTGTGTCCTGAAACATCTAAAAAACACAGCTTAGAGAGCATAGGGCACTTCCACTCATGGGGGTATAAATTGGGAAAATGAAAAATCAGCAAGACACAAGCACCCCAAAGTTTAGGGCTGCTCTGTTGACAAGGACCTCCACTTCATTCCACCTTCAATATCCCAGGAAAGAGAAAAATGGATAAAGAAGTTGTGGTCCTTATGTACAATGGAATATCACTCAGCCATGAAATCAATGTCATAAGGCTAGTAGCAGCATGATGAGTGGATTTAGGTACGACGATTCTAAGTGAAATAAGTCACACAGAAAAGGACACTTCTCGTAAGGTATCACTTATAGAGGGAATGTAAAAACCGTTACACTTGAACTGAATTACAAAACAGAACAGAGTCACACATGCAGAAAACACACTATGGCTGCTTAACGGGAAAGGTGAGGTGGGGTGATACATAAAACAAGGGTTTCAAATTAGCTCAGATACCGTTCCATAAACCCAATATGTAATAGACAAGATCTACTCCTTGCTCAGAGAACTGGACTCAACACGCCCTATTCACCGCACAAGAATATATCTGACTAGTAATAATCTTAAAACCTATGTATTGATATCTCTCTCTTAGTGTGTCAAGTGGGTGTAAAGTGGCATAAACATAGCAGTGAAAAGCAGCTAAACCCCATTATAAAAATAAATTACTTCGAAAAACCCATGAAACAAAGACAGTGAAAGAGAGAGAAATTCTTACACAATGCGTTCAGGGGCTGTGATGCAACCTGGATTGACTATATCTAGACCCACAGCTGGATGAGACATAAGCGTGGACACTCTTGGGGCTGAGAGGTTTGGTGAGGTTGGGTGAGCAAACGCAGACCCTTTAAAGAAATACTGCGTGGTACCCATCCCATGGGACCCAAATCTCCAGGTTCAAGGGCATCTTCCTACATCGAAAATATGCATGAGAATCCCAGAAGATGGTACACCCTGTGATGGGGAAAGGTTTCTAAAACGCACCTCATTTCTCTTCTCCTTGTGCCCGGGTTCGCCATTCCAGCCGCTTTACTAAAAATCTCCCTACTTGGAGCATCAGCACATTTAACCTCCTGTTTCGTACAGGTTGCAATTTGTTCTGAGGATGAACGGGTAGACGGGGAACCAGTGAGAGACTAGCTCTTGGTGTTGGGACAGGCACAGGTCACTCTATTTTCCCATCAGGAAGAAGAATTAACCACAGGCTCATCCTCCCCCCCGGAAGCAGAACAGGGCCTGAAGCCATCCTGCGCTTTTGCGGCCAGCTCCCAAAAATGCGAGTTGTAAAATGGAGCTTCAGGGCACTGCAATTCACAAACCTGCAGAGTTATAAATGATAACTCTCGTCCACAAATATATTGAGGGAAGGCAAAGAAGAGGATTTGAAATCAAGGCAGAATTGCAGGAAACAGATTTCAGGAGGTAGATTCGAATCGCCTTTAAAGCACATGAAAAGCGGCAAAACGTTGACAATGATGCCCTTGGCCAAAAAGGGCGTATGCGTTTTTTCCTGAATGTTTTCAGGAAAAAACGCATACGCCCTTTTTGGCCAACCAAGCAACCTGGAAAGGCAAATCAGCGCTACAAAGAAGACTCGCTACCCTTCGGTCAAAAGGGCCATGCTGAAAAACGTGTCAAAACCAGAAATGCAGGACAGGCCATGGAGAAATGGGAGCCTTGCTACACTGATGGGCGGGATGTAAATTGCCAACAGCCACTCTGGAGAAGTGTACGGTGTGTCCTGAAACATCTAAAAAACACAGCTTAGAGAGCATAGGGCACTTCCACTCATGGGGGTATAAATTGGGAAAATGAAAAATCAGCAAGACACAAGCACCCCAAAGTTTAGGGCTGCTCTGTTGACAAGGACCTCCACTTCATTCCACCTTCAATATCCCAGGAAAGAGAAAAATGGATAAAGAAGTTGTGGTCCTTATGTACAATGGAATATCACTCAGCCATGAAATCAATGTCATAAGGCTAGTAGCAGCATGATGAGTGGATTTAGGTACGACGATTCTAAGTGAAATAAGTCACACAGAAAAGGACACTTCTCGTAAGGTATCACTTATAGAGGGAATGTAAAAACCGTTACACTTGAACTGAATTACAAAACAGAACAGAGTCACACATGCAGAAAACACACTATGGCTGCTTAACGGGAAAGGTGAGGTGGGGTGATACATAAAACAAGGGTTTCAAATTAGCTCAGATACCGTTCCATAAACCCAATATGTAATAGACAAGATCTACTCCTTGCTCAGAGAACTGGACTCAACACACCCTATTCACAGCACAAGAATATATCTGACTAGTAATAATCTTAAAACCTATGTATTGATATCTCTCTGTTAGTGTGTCAAGTGGGTGTAAAGCGGCATAAACACAGCAGTGAAAAGCAGCTAAACCCCATTATAAAAATAAATTACTTTGAAAAACCCATGAAACAAAGACAGTGAAAGAGAGAGAAATTCTTACACAATGCGTTCAGGGGCTGTGATGCAACCTGGATTGACCATATCTAGACCCACAGCTGGATGAGACATAAGGGTGGACACTCTTGGGGCTGAGAGGTTTGGTGAGGTTGGGTGAGCAAACGCAGACCCTTTAAAGTAATACTGCGTGGTACCCATCCCATGGGACCCAAATCTCCAGGTTCAAGGGCATCTTCCTACATCGAAAACATGCATGAGAATCCCAGAAGATGGTACACCATGTGATGGGGAAAGGTTTCTAAAACGCACCTCATTTCTCTTCTCCTTGTGCCTGGGGTCGCCATTCCAGCCGCTTTCCTAGCAATCTCCCTACTTGGAGCATCAGCACCTTTAACCTCCTGTTCCGTACAGGTTGCAATTTGTCCTGAGGATGAACGGGAAGACGGGGAACCAGTGAGAGACTAGCTCTTGTTGTTGGGACAGGCACAGGTCACTCTATTCTTCCATCAGGAAGAAGAATTAACCACAGGCTCATCATCCCCCCCGGAACCAGAACAGGGCCTGAAGCCATCCAGTGCTTTGCGGCCAGCTCCCAAAAAAGCGAGTTGTAAAATGGAGCTTCAGGGCACTGCAATTCACAAACCTGCAGAGTTATAAATGATAACTCTCGTCCACAAATATATTGAGGGAAAGCAAAGAAGAGGATTTGAAATCAAGGCAGAATTGCAGGAAACAGATTTCAGGAGGTAGATTCGAATCGCCTTTAAAGCACATGAAAAGCGGCAAAACGTTGACAATGATGCCCTTGGCCAAAAAGGGCGTATGCGTTTTTTCCTGAATATATTCAGGAAAAAACGCATATGCCCTTTTTGGCCAACCAAGCAACCTGGAAAGGCAAATCAGGGCTACAAAGAAGAGTCGCTACCCATCGGTCAAAAGGGCCATGCTGAAAAAAGTCTCAAAACCAGAAATGCAGGACAGGCCATGGAGAAATGGGAGCCTTGCTACACTGATTGGCGGGGTGTAAGTTGCCAACAGCCACTCTGGAGAAGTATACGGTGTGTCCTGAAACATCTAAAAAACACAGCTTAGAGAGCATAGGGCACTTCCACTCATGGGGGTATAAATTGGGAAAATGAAAAATCAGCAAGACACAAGCACCCCAAAGTTTAGGGCTGCTCTGTTGACAAGGACCTCCACTTCATTCCACCTTCAATATCCCAGGAAAGAGAAAAATGGATAAAGAAGTTGTGGTCCTTATGTACAATGGAATATCACTCAGCCATGAAATCAATGTCATAAGGCTAGTAGCAGCATGATGAGTGGATTTAGGTATGACGATTCTAAGTGAAATAAGTCACACAGAAAAGGACACTTCTCATAAGGTATCACTTAAGGAGGGAATGTAAAAAGCGTTACACTTGAAGTGAATTACAAAACAGAACAGAGTCACACATGCAGAAAACACACTATGGCTGCTTAACGGGAAAGGTGAGGTGGGGTGATACATAAAACAAGGGTTTCAAATTAGCTCAGATACCGTTCCATAAACCCAATATGTAATAGACAAGACCTACTCCTTGCTCAGAGAACTGGACTCAACACGCCCTATTCACCGCACAAGAATATATCTGACTAGTAATAATCTTAAAACCTATGTATTGATATCTCTCTGTTAGTGTGTCAAGTGGGTGTAAAGCGGCATAAACACAGCAGTGAAAAGCAGCTAAACCCCATTATAAAAATAAATTACTTCGAAAAACCCATGAAACAAAGACAGTGAAAGAGAGAGAAATTCTTACACAATGCGTTCAGGGGCTGTGATGCAACCTGGATTGACTATATCTAGACCCACAGCTGGATGAGACATAAGCGTGGACACTCTTGGGGCTGAGAGGTTTGGTGAGGTTGGGTGAGCAAACGCAGACCCTTTAAAGAAATACTGCGTGGTACCCATCCCATGGGACCCAAATCTCCAGGTTCAAGGGCATCTTCCTACATCGAAAATATGCATGAGAATCCCAGAAGATGGTACACCCTGTGATGGGGAAAGGTTTCTAAAACGCACCTCATTTCTCTTCTCCTTGTGCCCGGGTTCGCCATTCCAGCCGCTTTACTAAAAATCTCCCTACTTGGAGCATCAGCACATTTAACCTCCTGTTTCGTACAGGTTGCAATTTGTTCTGAGGATGAACGGGTAGACGGGGAACCAGTGAGAGACTAGCTCTTGGTGTTGGGACAGGCACAGGTCACTCTATTTTCCCATCAGGAAGAAGAATTAACCACAGGCTCATCCTCCCCCCCGGAAGCAGAACAGGGCCTGAAGCCATCCTGCGCTTTTGCGGCCAGCTCCCAAAAATGCGAGTTGTAAAATGGAGCTTCAGGGCACTGCAATTCACAAACCTGCAGAGTTATAAATGATAACTCTCGTCCACAAATATATTGAGGGAAGGCAAAGAAGAGGATTTGAAATCAAGGCAGAATTGCAGGAAACAGATTTCAGGAGGTAGATTCGAATCGCCTTTAAAGCACATGAAAAGCGGCAAAACGTTGACAATGATGCCCTTGGCCAAAAAGGGCGTATGCGTTTTTTCCTGAATGTTTTCAGGAAAAAACGCATACGCCCTTTTTGGCCAACCAAGCAACCTGGAAAGGCAAATCAGCGCTACAAAGAAGACTCGCTACCCTTCGGTCAAAAGGGCCATGCTGAAAAACGTGTCAAAACCAGAAATGCAGGACAGGCCATGGAGAAATGGGAGCCTTGCTACACTGATGGGCGGGATGTAAATTGCCAACAGCCACTCTGGAGAAGTGTACGGTGTGTCCTGAAACATCTAAAAAACACAGCTTAGAGAGCATAGGGCACTTCCACTCATGGGGGTATAAATTGGGAAAATGAAAAATCAGCAAGACACAAGCACCCCAAAGTTTAGGGCTGCTCTGTTGACAAGGACCTCCACTTCATTCCACCTTCAATATCCCAGGAAAGAGAAAAATGGATAAAGAAGTTGTGGTCCTTATGTACAATGGAATATCACTCAGCCATGAAATCAATGTCATAAGGCTAGTAGCAGCATGATGAGTGGATTTAGGTACGACGATTCTAAGTGAAATAAGTCACACAGAAAAGGACACTTCTCGTAAGGTATCACTTATAGAGGGAATGTAAAAACCGTTACACTTGAACTGAATTACAAAACAGAACAGAGTCACACATGCAGAAAACACACTATGGCTGCTTAACGGGAAAGGTGAGGTGGGGTGATACATAAAACAAGGGTTTCAAATTAGCTCAGATACCGTTCCATAAACCCAATATGTAATAGACAAGATCTACTCCTTGCTCAGAGAACTGGACTCAACACGCCCTATTCACCGCACAAGAATATATCTGACTAGTAATAATCTTAAAACCTATGTATTGATATCTCTCTCTTAGTGTGTCAAGTGGGTGTAAAGTGGCATAAACATAGCAGTGAAAAGCAGCTAAACCCCATTATAAAAATAAATTACTTCGAAAAACCCATGAAACAAAGACAGTGAAAGAGAGAGAAATTCTTACACAATGCGTTCAGGGGCTGTGATGCAACCTGGATTGACTATATCTAGACCCACAGCTGGATGAGACATAAGCGTGGACACTCTTGGGGCTGAGAGGTTTGGTGAGGTTGGGTGAGCAAACGCAGACCCTTTAAAGAAATACTGCGTGGTACCCATCCCATGGGACCCAAATCTCCAGGTTCAAGGGCATCTTCCTACATCGAAAATATGCATGAGAATCCCAGAAGATGGTACACCCTGTGATGGGGAAAGGTTTCTAAAACGCACCTCATTTCTCTTCTCCTTGTGCCCGGGTTCGCCATTCCAGCCGCTTTACTAAAAATCTCCCTACTTGGAGCATCAGCACATTTAACCTCCTGTTTCGTACAGGTTGCAATTTGTTCTGAGGATGAACGGGTAGACGGGGAACCAGTGAGAGACTAGCTCTTGGTGTTGGGACAGGCACAGGTCACTCTATTTTCCCATCAGGAAGAAGAATTAACCACAGGCTCATCCTCCCCCCCGGAAGCAGAACAGGGCCTGAAGCCATCCTGCGCTTTTGCGGCCAGCTCCCAAAAATGCGAGTTGTAAAATGGAGCTTCAGGGCACTGCAATTCACAAACCTGCAGAGTTATAAATGATAACTCTCGTCCACAAATATATTGAGGGAAGGCAAAGAAGAGGATTTGAAATCAAGGCAGAATTGCAGGAAACAGATTTCAGGAGGTAGATTCGAATCGCCTTTAAAGCACATGAAAAGCGGCAAAACGTTGACAATGATGCCCTTGGCCAAAAAGGGCGTATGCGTTTTTTCCTGAATGTTTTCAGGAAAAAACGCATACGCCCTTTTTGGCCAACCAAGCAACCTGGAAAGGCAAATCAGCGCTACAAAGAAGACTCGCTACCCTTCGGTCAAAAGGGCCATGCTGAAAAACGTGTCAAAACCAGAAATGCAGGACAGGCCATGGAGAAATGGGAGCCTTGCTACACTGATGGGCGGGATGTAAATTGCCAACAGCCACTCTGGAGAAGTGTACGGTGTGTCCTGAAACATCTAAAAAACACAGCTTAGAGAGCATAGGGCACTTCCACTCATGGGGGTATAAATTGGGAAAATGAAAAATCAGCAAGACACAAGCACCCCAAAGTTTAGGGCTGCTCTCTTGACAAGGACCTCCACTTCATTCCACCTTCAATATCCCAGGAAAGAGAAAAATGGATAAAGAAGTTGTGGTCCTTATGTACAATGGAATATCACTCAGCCATGAAATCAATGTCATAAGGCTAGTAGCAGCATGATGAGTGGATTTAGGTACGACGATTCTAAGTGAAATAAGTCACACAGAAAAGGACACTTCTCGTAAGGTATCACTTATAGAGGGAATGTAAAAACCGTTACACTTGAACTGAATTACAAAACAGAACAGAGTCACACATGCAGAAAACACACTATGGCTGCTTAACGGGAAAGGTGAGGTGGGGTGATACATAAAACAAGGGTTTCAAATTAGCTCAGATACCGTTCCATAAACCCAATATGTAATAGACAAGATCTACTCCTTGCTCAGAGAACTGGACTCAACACACCCTATTCACAGCACAAGAATATATCTGACTAGTAATAATCTTAAAACCTATGTATTGATATCTCTCTGTTAGTGTGTCAAGTGGGTGTAAAGCGGCATAAACACAGCAGTGAAAAGCAGCTAAACCCCATTATAAAAATAAATTACTTTGAAAAACCCATGAAACAAAGACAGTGAAAGAGAGAGAAATTCTTACACAATGCGTTCAGGGGCTGTGATGCAACCTGGATTGACCATATCTAGACCCACAGCTGGATGAGACATAAGGGTGGACACTCTTGGGGCTGAGAGGTTTGGTGAGGTTGGGTGAGCAAACGCAGACCCTTTAAAGTAATACTGCGTGGTACCCATCCCATGGGACCCAAATCTCCAGGTTCAAGGGCATCTTCCTACATCGAAAACATGCATGAGAATCCCAGAAGATGGTACACCATGTGATGGGGAAAGGTTTCTAAAACGCACCTCATTTCTCTTCTCCTTGTGCCTGGGGTCGCCATTCCAGCCGCTTTCCTAGCAATCTCCCTACTTGGAGCATCAGCACCTTTAACCTCCTGTTCCGTACAGGTTGCAATTTGTCCTGAGGATGAACGGGAAGACGGGGAACCAGTGAGAGACTAGCTCTTGTTGTTGGGACAGGCACAGGTCACTCTATTCTTCCATCAGGAAGAAGAATTAACCACAGGCTCATCATCCCCCCCGGAACCAGAACAGGGCCTGAAGCCATCCAGTGCTTTGCGGCCAGCTCCCAAAAAAGCGAGTTGTAAAATGGAGCTTCAGGGCACTGCAATTCACAAACCTGCAGAGTTATAAATGATAACTCTCGTCCACAAATATATTGAGGGAAAGCAAAGAAGAGGATTTGAAATCAAGGCAGAATTGCAGGAAACAGATTTCAGGAGGTAGATTCGAATCGCCTTTAAAGCACATGAAAAGCGGCAAAACGTTGACAATGATGCCCTTGGCCAAAAAGGGCGTATGCGTTTTTTCCTGAATATATTCAGGAAAAAACGCATATGCCCTTTTTGGCCAACCAAGCAACCTGGAAAGGCAAATCAGGGCTACAAAGAAGAGTCGCTACCCATCGGTCAAAAGGGCCATGCTGAAAAAAGTCTCAAAACCAGAAATGCAGGACAGGCCATGGAGAAATGGGAGCCTTGCTACACTGATTGGCGGGGTGTAAGTTGCCAACAGCCACTCTGGAGAAGTATACGGTGTGTCCTGAAACATCTAAAAAACACAGCTTAGAGAGCATAGGGCACTTCCACTCATGGGGGTATAAATTGGGAAAATGAAAAATCAGCAAGACACAAGCACCCCAAAGTTTAGGGCTGCTCTGTTGACAAGGACCTCCACTTCATTCCACCTTCAATATCCCAGGAAAGAGAAAAATGGATAAAGAAGTTGTGGTCCTTATGTACAATGGAATATCACTCAGCCATGAAATCAATGTCATAAGGCTAGTAGCAGCATGATGAGTGGATTTAGGTACGACGATTCTAAGTGAAATAAGTCACACAGAAAAGGACACTTCTCATAAGGTATCACTTAAGGAGGGAATGTAAAAAGCGTTACACTTGAACTGAATTACAAAACAGAACAGAGTCACACATGCAGAAAACACACTATGGCTGCTTAACGGGAAAGGTGAGGTGGGGTGATACATAAAACAAGGGTTTCAAATTAGCTCAGATACCGTTCCATAAACCCAATATGTAATAGACAAGACCTACTCCTTGCTCAGAGAACTGGACTCAACACGCCCTATTCACCGCACAAGAATATATCTGACTAGTAATAATCTTAAAACCTATGTATTGATATCTCTCTGTTAGTGTGTCAAGTGGGTGTAAAGCGGCATAAACACAGCAGTGAAAAGCAGCTAAACCCCATTATAAAAATAAATTACTTCGAAAAACCCATGAAACAAAGACAGTGAAAGAGAGAGAAATTCTTACACAATGCGTTCAGGGGCTGTGATGCAACCTGGATTGACTATATCTAGACCCACAGCTGGATGAGACATAAGCGTGGACACTCTTGGGGCTGAGAGGTTTGGTGAGGTTGGGTGAGCAAACGCAGACCCTTTAAAGAAATACTGCGTGGTACCCATCCCATGGGACCCAAATCTCCAGGTTCAAGGGCATCTTCCTACATCGAAAATATGCATGAGAATCCCAGAAGATGGTACACCCTGTGATGGGGAAAGGTTTCTAAAACGCACCTCATTTCTCTTCTCCTTGTGCCCGGGTTCGCCATTCCAGCCGCTTTACTAAAAATCTCCCTACTTGGAGCATCAGCACATTTAACCTCCTGTTTCGTACAGGTTGCAATTTGTTCTGAGGATGAACGGGTAGACGGGGAACCAGTGAGAGACTAGCTCTTGGTGTTGGGACAGGCACAGGTCACTCTATTTTCCCATCAGGAAGAAGAATTAACCACAGGCTCATCCTCCCCCCCGGAAGCAGAACAGGGCCTGAAGCCATCCTGCGCTTTTGCGGCCAGCTCCCAAAAATGCGAGTTGTAAAATGGAGCTTCAGGGCACTGCAATTCACAAACCTGCAGAGTTATAAATGATAACTCTCGTCCACAAATATATTGAGGGAAGGCAAAGAAGAGGATTTGAAATCAAGGCAGAATTGCAGGAAACAGATTTCAGGAGGTAGATTCGAATCGCCTTTAAAGCACATGAAAAGCGGCAAAACGTTGACAATGATGCCCTTGGCCAAAAAGGGCGTATGCGTTTTTTCCTGAATGTTTTCAGGAAAAAACGCATACGCCCTTTTTGGCCAACCAAGCAACCTGGAAAGGCAAATCAGCGCTACAAAGAAGACTCGCTACCCTTCGGTCAAAAGGGCCATGCTGAAAAACGTGTCAAAACCAGAAATGCAGGACAGGCCATGGAGAAATGGGAGCCTTGCTACACTGATGGGCGGGATGTAAATTGCCAACAGCCACTCTGGAGAAGTGTACGGTGTGTCCTGAAACATCTAAAAAACACAGCTTAGAGAGCATAGGGCACTTCCACTCATGGGGGTATAAATTGGGAAAATGAAAAATCAGCAAGACACAAGCACCCCAAAGTTTAGGGCTGCTCTGTTGACAAGGACCTCCACTTCATTCCACCTTCAATATCCCAGGAAAGAGAAAAATGGATAAAGAAGTTGTGGTCCTTATGTACAATGGAATATCACTCAGCCATGAAATCAATGTCATAAGGCTAGTAGCAGCATGATGAGTGGATTTAGGTACGACGATTCTAAGTGAAATAAGTCACACAGAAAAGGACACTTCTCGTAAGGTATCACTTATAGAGGGAATGTAAAAACCGTTACACTTGAACTGAATTACAAAACAGAACAGAGTCACACATGCAGAAAACACACTATGGCTGCTTAACGGGAAAGGTGAGGTGGGGTGATACATAAAACAAGGGTTTCAAATTAGCTCAGATACCGTTCCATAAACCCAATATGTAATAGACAAGATCTACTCCTTGCTCAGAGAACTGGACTCAACACACCCTATTCACAGCACAAGAATATATCTGACTAGTAATAATCTTAAAACCTATGTATTGATATCTCTCTGTTAGTGTGTCAAGTGGGTGTAAAGCGGCATAAACACAGCAGTGAAAAGCAGCTAAACCCCATTATAAAAATAAATTACTTTGAAAAACCCATGAAACAAAGACAGTGAAAGAGAGAGAAATTCTTACACAATGCGTTCAGGGGCTGTGATGCAACCTGGATTGACCATATCTAGACCCACAGCTGGATGAGACATAAGGGTGGACACTCTTGGGGCTGAGAGGTTTGGTGAGGTTGGGTGAGCAAACGCAGACCCTTTAAAGTAATACTGCGTGGTACCCATCCCATGGGACCCAAATCTCCAGGTTCAAGGGCATCTTCCTACATCGAAAACATGCATGAGAATCCCAGAAGATGGTACACCGTGTGATGGGGAAAGGTTTCTAAAACGCACCTCATTTCTCTTCTCCTTGTGCCTGGGTTCGCCATTCCAGCCGCTTTACTAACAATCTCCCTACTTGGAGCATCAGCACCTTTAACCTCCTGTTCCGTACAGGTTGCAATTTGTCCTAAGGATGAACGGGAAGACGGGGAACCAGTGAGAGACTAGCTCTTGGTGTTGGGACAGCACAGGTCACTCTATTTTCCCATCAGGAAGAAGAATTAACCACAGGCTCATTCTCCCACCCCGGAACCAGAACAGGGCCTGAAGCCATCTTGCACTTTTGCGGCCAGCTCCCAAAAAAGCGAGTTGTAAAATGGAGCTTCAGGGCACTGCAATTCACAAACCTGCAGAGTTATAAATGATAACTCTCGTCCACAAATATATTGAGGGAAGGCAAAGAAGAGGATTTGAAATCAAGGCAGAATTGCAGGAAACAGATTTCAGGAGGTAGATTCGAATCGCCTTTAAAGCACATGAAAAGTGGCAAAACGTTGTCACTGATGCCCTTGGCCAAAAAGGGCGTATGCGTTTTTTCCTGAATATATTCAGGAAAAAACGCATACGCCCTTTTTGGCCAACCAAGCAACCTGGAAAGGCAAATCAGCGCTACAAAGAAGACTCGCTACCCTTCGGTCAAAAGGGCCATGCTGAAAAACGTGTCAAAACCAGAAATGCAGGACAGGCCATGGAGAAATGGGAGCCTTGCTACACTGATGGGCGGGATGTAAATTGCCAACAGCCACTCTGGAGAAGTGTACGGTGTGTCCTGAAACATCTAAAAAACACAGCTAAGAGAGCATAGGGCACTTCCACTCATGGGGGTATAAATTGGGAAAATGAAAAATCAGCAAGACACAAGCACCCCAAAGTTTAGGGCTGCTCTGTTGACAAGGACCTCCACTTCATTCCACCTTCAATATCCCAGGAAAGAGAAAAATGGATAAAGAAGTTGTGGTCCTTATGTACAATGGAATATCACTCAGCCATGAAATCAATGTCATAAGGCTAGTAGCAGCATGATGAGTGGATTTAGGTACGACGATTCTAAGTGAAATAAGTCACACAGAAAAGGACACTTCTCATAAGGTATCACTTATAGAGGGAATGTAAAAACCGTTACACTTGAACTGAATTACAAAACAGAACAGAGTCACACAGGCAGAAAACACACTATGGCTGCTTAACGGGAAAGGTGAGGTGGGGTGATACATAAAACAAGGGTTTCAAATTAGCTCAGATACCGTTCCATAAACCCAATATGTAATAGACAAGACCTACTCCTTGCTCAGAGAACTGGACTCAACACGCCCTATTCACTGCACAAGAATATATCTGACTAGTAATAATCTTAAAACCTATGTATTGATATCTCTCTGTTAGTGTGTCAAGTGGGTGTAAAGCGGCATAAACACAGCAGTGAAAAGCAGCTAAACCCCATTATAAAAATAAATTACTTTTACAAACCCATGAAAGAAAGACAGTGAAAGAGAGAGAAATACTTACACAATGCGTTCAGGGGCTGTGATGCAACCTGGATTGACCATATCTAGACCCACAGCTGGATGAGACATAAGGGTGGACATTCTTGGGGCTGAGAGGTTTGGTGAGGTTGGGTGAGCAAACGCAGACCCTTTAAAGTAATACTGCGTGGTACCCATCGCATGGGTCCCAAATCTCCAGGTTCAAGGGCATCTTCCTACATCGAAAACATGCATGAGAAAACAAAAAGATGGTACACCATGTGATAGGGAAAGGTTTCTAAAACGCACCTCATTTCTCTTCTCCTTGTGCCTGGGTTCGCCATTCCAGGCGCTTTACTAACAATCTCCCTACTTGGAGCATCAGCACCTTTAACCTCCTGTTCCCTACAGGTTGCAATTTCTCCTGAGGATGAACGGGTACACGGGGAACCAGTGAGAGACTAGCTCTTGGTGTTGGGACAGGCACAGGTCACTTTATTTTCCCATCAGGAAGAAGAATTAACCACAGGCTCATCCTCCCCCCCGGAAGCAGAACAGGGCCTGAAGCCATCCTGCGCATTTGCGGCCAGCTCCCAAAAATGCGAGTTGTAAAATGGAGCTTCAGGGCACTGCAATTCACAAACCTGCAGAGTTATAAATGATAACTCTCGTCCACAACTATATTGAGGGAAGGCAAAGAAGAGGATTTGAAATCAAGGCAGAATTGCAGGAAACAGATTTCAGGAGGTAGATTCGAATCGCCTTTAAAGCACATGAAAAGCGGCAAAACGTTGACAATGATGCCCTTGGCCAAAAAGGGCGTATGCGTTTTTTCCTGAATATATTCAGGAAAAAACGCATACGCCCTTTTTGGCCAACCAAGCAACCTGGAAAGGCAAATCAGCGCTACAAAGAAGACTCGCTACCCTTCGGTCAAAAAGCCATGCTGAAAAACGTGTCAAAACCAGAAATGCAGGACAGGCCATGGAGAAATGGGAGCCTTGCTACACTGATGGGCGGGATGTAAATTGCCAACAGCCACTCTGGAGAAGTGTACGGTGTGTCCTGAAACATCTAAAAGACACAGCTTAGAGAGCATAGGGCACTTCCACTCATGGGGGTATAAATTGGGAAAATGAAAAATCAGCAAGACACAAGCACCCCAAAGTTTAGGGCTGCTCTGTTGACAAGGACCTCCACTTCATTCCACCTTCAATATCCCAGGAAAGAGAAAAATGGATAAAGAAGTTGTGGTCCTTATGTGCAATGGAATATCACTCAGCCATGAAATCAATGTCATAAGGCTAGTAGCAGCATGATGAGTGGATTTAGGTACGACGATTCTAAGTGAAATAAGTCACACAGAAAAGGACACTTCTCATAAGGTATCACTTATAGAGGGAATGTCAAAACCGTTACACTTGAACTGAATTACAAAACAGAACAGAGTCTCACATGCAGAAAACACACTATGGCTGCTTAACGGGAAAGGTGAGGTGGGGTGATACATAAAACAAGGGTTTCAAATTAGCTCAGATACCGTTCCATAAACCCAATATGTAATAGACAAGACCTACTCCTTGCTCAGAGAACTGGATTCAACACGCCGTATTCACCGCACAAGAATATATCTGACTAGTAATAATCTTAAAACCTATGTATTGATATCTCACTGTTAGTGTGTCAAGTGGGTGTAAAGCGGCATAAACACAGCAGTGAAAAGCAGCTAAACCCCATTATAAAAATAAATTACTTTTACAAACCCATGAAACAAAGACAGTGAAAGAGAGAGAAATTCTTACACAATGCGTTCAGGGGCTGTGATGCAACCTGGATTGACCATATCTAGACCCACAGCTGGATGAGACATAAAGGTGGACACTCTTGGGGCTGAGAGGTTTGGTGAGGTTGGGTGAGCAAACGCAGACCCATTAAAGTTATACTGCGTGGTACCCATCGCATGGGTCCCTAATCTCCAGGTTCAAGGGCATCTTCCTACATCGAAAACATGCATGAGAAAACAAAAAGATGGTACACCATGTGATGGGGAAAGGTTTCTAAAACGCACCTCATTTCTCTTCTCCTTGTGCCTGGGTTCGCCATTCCAGCCGCTTTACTAACAATCTCCCTACTTGGAGCATCAGCACCTTTAACCTCCTGTTCCCTACAGGTTGCAATTTCTCCTGAGGATGAACGGGTACACGGGGAACCAGTGAGAGACTAGCTCTTGGTGTTGGGACAGGCACAGGTCACTTTATTTTCCCATCAGGAAGAAGAATTAACCACAGGCTCATCCTCCCCCCCGGAAGCAGAACAGGGCCTGAAGCCATCCTGCGCTTTTGCGGCCAGCTCCCAAAAATGCGAGTTGTAAAATGGAGCTTCAGGGCACTGCAATTCACAAACCTGCAGAGTTATAAATGATAACTCTCGTCCACAAATATATTGAGGGAAGGCAAAGAAGAGGATTTGAAATCAAGGCAGAATTGCAGGAAACAGATTTCAGGAGGTAGATTCGAATCGCCTTTAAAGCACATGAAAAGCGGCAAAACGTTGACAATGATGCCCTTGGCCAAAAAGGGCGTATGCGTTTTTTCCTGAATATATTCAGGAAAAAACGCATACGCCCTTTTTGGCCAACCAAGCAACCTGGAAAGGCAAATCAGCGCAACAAAGAAGACTCGCTACCCTTCGGTCAAAAGGGCCATGCTGAAAAATGTGTCAAAACCAGAAATGCAGGACAGGCCATGGAGAAATGGGAGCCTTGCTACACTGATGGGCGGGATGTAAATTGCCAACAGCCACTCTGGAGAAGTGTACGGTGTGTCCTGAAACATCTAAAAAACACAGCTTAGAGAGCATAGGGCACTTCCACTCATGGGGGTATAAATTGGGAAAATGAAAAATCAGCAAGACACAAGCACCCCAAAGTTTAGGGCTGCTCTGTTGACAAGGACCTCCACTTCATTCCACCTTCAATATCCCAGGAAAGAGAAAAATGGATAAAGAAGTTGTGGTCCTTATGTACAATGGAATATCACTCAGCCATGAAATCAATGTCATAAGGCTAGTAGCAGCATGATGAGTGGATTTAGGTACGACGATTCTAAGTGAAATAAGTCACACAGAAAAGGACACTTCTCGTAAGGTATCACTTATAGAGGGAATGTAAAAACCGTTACACTTGAACTGAATTACAAAACAGAACAGAGTCACACATGCAGAAAACACACTATGGCTGCTTAACGGGAAAGGTGAGGTGGGGTGATACATAAAACAAGGGTTTCAAATTAGCTCAGATACCGTTCCATAAACCCAATATGTAATAGACAAGATCTACTCCTTGCTCAGAGAACTGGACTCAACACACCCTATTCACAGCACAAGAATATATCTGTCTAGTAATAATCTTAAAACCTATGTATTGATATCTCTCTGTTAGTGTGTCAAGTGGGTGTAAAGCGGCATAAACACAGCAGTGAAAAGCAGCTAAACCCCATTATAAAAATAAATTACTTTGAAAAACCCATGAAACAAAGACAGTGAAAGAGAGAGAAATTCTTACACAATGCGTTCAGGGGCTGTGATGCAACCTGGATTGACCATATCTAGACCCACAGCTGGATGAGACATAAGGGTGGACACTCTTGGGGCTGAGAGGTTTGGTGAGGTTGGGTGAGCAAACGCAGACCCTTTAAAGTAATACTGCGTGGTACCCATCCCATGGGACCCAAATCTCCAGGTTCAAGGGCATCTTCCTACATCGAAAACATGCATGAGAATCCCAGAAGATGGTACACCGTGTGATGGGGAAAGGTTTCTAAAACGCACCTCATTTCTCTTCTCCTTGTGCCTGGGTTCGCCATTCCAGCCGCTTTACTAACAATCTCCCTACTTGGAGCATCAGCACCTTTAACCTCCTGTTCCGTACAGGTTGCAATTTGTCCTAAGGATGAACGGGAAGAAGGGGAACCAGTGATAGACTAGCTCTTCTTGTTGGGACAGGCACAGGTCACTCTATTTTCCCATCAGGAAGAAGAATTAACCAAAGGATCATCATCCCCCCAGAACCAGAACAGGGCCTGAAGCCATCCTGCGCTTTTGCTGCCAGCTCCCAAAAAAGCGAGTTGTAAAATGGAGCTTCAGGGCACTGTAATTCACAGACCTGCAGAGTTATACATTATAACTCTCGTCCACAAATATATTGAGGGAAGGCAAAGAAGAGGATTTGAAATCAAGGCAGAATTGCAGGAAACAGATTTCAGGAGGTAGATTCGAATCGCCTTTAAAGCACATGAAAAGCGGCAAAACGTTGACAATGATGCCCTTGGCCAAAAAGGGCGTATGCGTTTTTTCCTGAATATATTCAGGAAAAAACGCATACGCCCTTTTTGGCCAACCAAGCAACCTGGAAAGGCAAATCAGCGCTACAAAGAAGACTCGCTACCCATCGGTCAAAAGGGCCATGCTGAAAAAAGTCTCAAAACCAGAAATGCAGGACAGGCCATGGAGAAATGGGAGCCTTGCTACACTGATGGGCGGGATGTAAATTGCCAACAGCCACTCTGGAGAAGTGTACGGTGTGTCCTGAAACATCTAAAAAACACAGCTTAGAGAGCATAGGGCACTTCCACTCATGGGGGTATAAATTGGGAAAATGAAAAATCAGCAAGACACAAGCACCCCAAAGTTTAGGGCTGCTCTGTTGACAAGGACCTCCACTTCATTCCACCTTCAATATCCCAGGAAAGAGAAAAATGGATAAAGAAGTTGTGGTCCTTATGTGCAATGGAATATCACTCAGCCATGAAATCAATGTCATAAGGCTAGTAGCAGCATGATGAGTGGATTTAGGTACGACGATTCTAAGTGAAATAAGTCACACAGAAAAGGACACTTCTCATAAGGTATCACTTATAGAGGGAATGTCAAAACCGTTACACTTGAACTGAATTACAAAACAGAACAGAGTCTCACATGCAGAAAACACACTATGGCTGCTTAACGGGAAAGGTGAGGTGGGGTGATACATAAAACAAGGGTTTCAAATTAGCTCAGATACCGTTCCATAAACCCAATATGTAATAGACAAGACCTACTCCTTGCTCAGAGAACTGGATTCAACACGCCGTATTCACCGCACAAGAATATATCTGACTAGTAATAATCTTAAAACCTATGTATTGATATCTCACTGTTAGTGTGTGAAGTGGCTGTAAAGCGGCATAAACACAGCAGTGAAAAGCAGCTAAACCCCATTATAAAAATAAATTACTTTTACAAACCCATGAAACAAAGACAGTGAAAGAGAGAGAAATTCTTACACAATGCGTTCAGGGGCTGTGATGCAACCTGGATTGACCATATCTAGACCCACAGCTGGATGAGACATAAAGGTGGACACTCTTGGGGCTGAGAGGTTTGGTGAGGTTGGGTGAGCAAACGCAGACCCATTAAAGTAATACTGCGTGGTACCCATCGCATGGGTCCCTAATCTCCAGGTTCAAGGGCATCTTCCTACATCGAAAACATGCATGAGAAAACAAAAAGATGGTACACCATGTGATGGGGAAAGGTTTCTAAAACGCACCTCATTTCTCTTCTCCTTGTGCCTGGGTTCGCCATTCCAGCCGCTTTACTAACAATCTCCCTACTTGGAGCATCAGCACCTTTAACCTCCTGTTCCCTACAGGTTGCAATTTCTCCTGAGGATGAACGGGTACACGGGGAACCAGTGAGAGACTAGCTCTTGGTGTTGGGACAGGCACAGGTCACTTTATTTTCCCATCAGGAAGAAGAATTAACCACAGGCTCATCCTCCCCCCCGGAAGCAGAACAGGGCCTGAAGCCATCCTGCGCTTTTGCGGCCAGCTCCCAAAAATGCGAGTTGTAAAATGGAGCTTCAGGGCACTGCAATTCACAAACCTGCAGAGTTATAAATGATAACTCTCGTCCACAAATATATTGAGGGAAGGCAAAGAAGAGGATTTGAAATCAAGGCAGAATTGCAGGAAACAGATTTCAGGAGGTAGATTCGAATCGCCTTTAAAGCACATGAAAAGCGGCAAAACGTTGACAATGATGCCCTTGGCCAAAAAGGGCGTATGCGTTTTTTCCTGAATATATTCAGGAAAAAACGCATACGCCCTTTTTGGCCAACCAAGCAACCTGGAAAGGCAAATCAGCGCTACAAAGAAGACTCGCTATCCTTCGGTCAAAAGGGCCATGCTGAAAAATGTGTCAAAACCAGAAATGCAGGACAGGCCATGGAGAAATGGGAGCCTTGCTACACTGATGGGCGGGATGTAAATTGCCAACAGCCACTCTGGAGAAGTGTACGGTGTGTCCTGAAACATCTAAAAAACACAGCTTAGAGAGCATAGGGCACTTCCACTCATGGGGGTATAAATTGGGAAAATGAAAAATCAGCAAGACACAAGCACCCCAAAGTTTAGGGCTGCTCTGTTGACAAGGACCTCCACTTCATTCCACCTTCAATATCCCAGGAAAGAGAAAAATGGATAAAGAAGTTGTGGTCCTTATGTACAATGGAATATCACTCAGCCATGAAATCAATGTCATAAGGCTAGTAGCAGCATGATGAGTGGATTTAGGTACGACGATTCTAAGTGAAATAAGTCACACAGAAAAGGACACTTCTCGTAAGGTATCACTTATAGAGGGAATGTAAAAACCGTTACACTTGAACTGAATTACAAAACAGAACAGAGTCACACATGCAGAAAACACACTATGGCTGCTTAACGGGAAAGGTGAGGTGGGGTGATACATAAAACAAGGGTTTCAAATTAGCTCAGATACCGTTCCATAAACCCAATATGTAATAGACAAGATCTACTCCTTGCTCAGAGAACTGGACTCAACACACCCTATTCACAGCACAAGAATATATCTGACTAGTAATAATCTTAAAACCTATGTATTGATATCTCTCTGTTAGTGTGTCAAGTGGGTGTAAAGCGGCATAAACACAGCAGTGAAAAGCAGCTAAACCCCATTATAAAAATAAATTACTTTGAAAAACCCATGAAACAAAGACAGTGAAAGAGAGAGAAATTCTTACACAATGCGTTCAGGGGCTGTGATGCAACCTGGATTGACCATATCTAGACCCACAGCTGGATGAGACATAAGGGTGGACACTCTTGGGGCTGAGAGGTTTGGTGAGGTTGGGTGAGCAAACGCAGACCCTTTAAAGTAATACTGCGTGGTACCCATCCCATGGGACCCAAATCTCCAGGTTCAAGGGCATCTTCCTACATCGAAAACATGCATGAGAATCCCAGAAGATGGTACACCCTGTGATGGGGAAAGGTTTCTAAAACGCACCTCATTTCTCTTCTCCTTGTGCCCGGGTTCGCCATTCCAGCCGCTTTACTAAAAATCTCCCTACTTGGAGCATCAGCACATTTAACCTCCTGTTTCGTACAGGTTGCAATTTGTTCTGAGGATGAACGGGTAGACGGGGAACCAGTGAGAGACTAGCTCTTGGTGTTGGGACAGGCACAGGTCACTCTATTTTCCCATCAGGAAGAAGAATTAACCACAGGCTCATCCTCCCCCCCGGAAGCAGAACAGGGCCTGAAGCCATCCTGCGCTTTTGCGGCCAGCTCCCAAAAATGCGAGTTGTAAAATGGAGCTTCAGGGCACTGCAATTCACAAACCTGCAGAGTTATAAATGATAACTCTCGTCCACAAATATATTGAGGGAAGGCAAAGAAGAGGATTTGAAATCAAGGCAGAATTGCAGGAAACAGATTTCAGGAGGTAGATTCGAATCGCCTTTAAAGCACATGAAAAGCGGCAAAACGTTGACAATGATGCCCTTGGCCAAAAAGGGCGTATGCGTTTTTTCCTGAATGTTTTCAGGAAAAAACGCATACGCCCTTTTTGGCCAACCAAGCAACCTGGAAAGGCAAATCAGCGCTACAAAGAAGACTCGCTACCCTTCGGTCAAAAGGGCCATGCTGAAAAACGTGTCAAAACCAGAAATGCAGGACAGGCCATGGAGAAATGGGAGCCTTGCTACACTGATGGGCGGGATGTAAATTGCCAACAGCCACTCTGGAGAAGTGTACGGTGTGTCCTGAAACATCTAAAAAACACAGCTTAGAGAGCATAGGGCACTTCCACTCATGGGGGTATAAATTGGGAAAATGAAAAATCAGCAAGACACAAGCACCCCAAAGTTTAGGGCTGCTCTGTTGACAAGGACCTCCACTTCATTCCACCTTCAATATCCCAGGAAAGAGAAAAATGGATAAAGAAGTTGTGGTCCTTATGTACAATGGAATATCACTCAGCCATGAAATCAATGTCATAAGGCTAGTAGCAGCATGATGAGTGGATTTAGGTACGACGATTCTAAGTGAAATAAGTCACACAGAAAAGGACACTTCTCATAAGGTATCACTTATAGAGGGAATGTCAAAACCGTTACACTTGAACTGAATTACAAAACAGAACAGAGTCTCACATGCAGAAAACACACTATGGCTGCTTAACGGGAAAGGTGAGGTGGGGTGATACATAAAACAAGGGTTTCAAATTAGCTCAGATACCGTTCCATAAACCCAATATGTAATAGACAAGACCTACTCCTTGCTCAGAGAACTGGATTCAACACGCCGTATTCACCGCACAAGAATATATCTGACTAGTAATAATCTTAAAACCTATGTATTGATATCTCACTGTTAGTGTGTGAAGTGGCTGTAAAGCGGCATAAACACAGCAGTGAAAAGCAGCTAAACCCCATTATAAAAATAAATTACTTTTACAAACCCATGAAACAAAGACAGTGAAAGAGAGAGAAATTCTTACACAATGCGTTCAGGGGCTGTGATGCAACCTGGATTGACCATATCTAGACCCACAGCTGGATGAGACATAAAGGTGGACACTCTTGGGGCTGAGAGGTTTGGTGAGGTTGGGTGAGCAAACGCAGACCCATTAAAGTAATACTGCGTGGTACCCATCGCATGGGTCCCTAATCTCCAGGTTCAAGGGCATCTTCCTACATCGAAAACATGCATGAGAAAACAAAAAGATGGTACACCATGTGATGGGGAAAGGTTTCTAAAACGCACCTCATTTCTCTTCTCCTTGTGCCTGGGTTCGCCATTCCAGCCGCTTTACTAACAATCTCCCTACTTGGAGCATCAGCACCTTTAACCTCCTGTTCCCTACAGGTTGCAATTTCTCCTGAGGATGAACGGGTACACGGGGAACCAGTGAGAGACTAGCTCTTGGTGTTGGGACAGGCACAGGTCACTTTATTTTCCCATCAGGAAGAAGAATTAACCACAGGCTCATCCTCCCCCCCGGAAGCAGAACAGGGCCTGAAGCCATCCTGCGCTTTTGCGGCCAGCTCCCAAAAATGCGAGTTGTAAAATGGAGCTTCAGGGCACTGCAATTCACAAACCTGCAGAGTTATAAATGATAACTCTCGTCCACAAATATATTGAGGGAAGGCAAAGAAGAGGATTTGAAATCAAGGCAGAATTGCAGGAAACAGATTTCAGGAGGTAGATTCGAATCGCCTTTAAAGCACATGAAAAGCGGCAAAACGTTGACAATGATGCCCTTGGCCAAAAAGGGCGTATGCGTTTTTTCCTGAATATATTCAGGAAAAAACGCATACGCCCTTTTTGGCCAACCAAGCAACCTGGAAAGGCAAATCAGCGCTACAAAGAAGACTCGCTATCCTTCGGTCAAAAGGGCCATGCTGAAAAATGTGTCAAAACCAGAAATGCAGGACAGGCCATGGAGAAATGGGAGCCTTGCTACACTGATGGGCGGGATGTAAATTGCCAACAGCCACTCTGGAGAAGTGTACGGTGTGTCCTGAAACATCTAAAAAACACAGCTTAGAGAGCATAGGGCACTTCCACTCATGGGGGTATAAATTGGGAAAATGAAAAATCAGCAAGACACAAGCACCCCAAAGTTTAGGGCTGCTCTGTTGACAAGGACCTCCACTTCATTCCACCTTCAATATCCCAGGAAAGAGAAAAATGGATAAAGAAGTTGTGGTCCTTATGTACAATGGAATATCACTCAGCCATGAAATCAATGTCATAAGGCTAGTAGCAGCATGATGAGTGGATTTAGGTACGACGATTCTAAGTGAAATAAGTCACACAGAAAAGGACACTTCTCGTAAGGTATCACTTATAGAGGGAATGTAAAAACCGTTACACTTGAACTGAATTACAAAACAGAACAGAGTCACACATGCAGAAAACACACTATGGCTGCTTAACGGGAAAGGTGAGGTGGGGTGATACATAAAACAAGGGTTTCAAATTAGCTCAGATACCGTTCCATAAACCCAATATGTAATAGACAAGATCTACTCCTTGCTCAGAGAACTGGACTCAACACACCCTATTCACAGCACAAGAATATATCTGACTAGTAATAATCTTAAAACCTATGTATTGATATCTCTCTGTTAGTGTGTCAAGTGGGTGTAAAGCGGCATAAACACAGCAGTGAAAAGCAGCTAAACCCCATTATAAAAATAAATTACTTTGAAAAACCCATGAAACAAAGACAGTGAAAGAGAGAGAAATTCTTACACAATGCGTTCAGGGGCTGTGATGCAACCTGGATTGACCATATCTAGACCCACAGCTGGATGAGACATAAGGGTGGACACTCTTGGGGCTGAGAGGTTTGGTGAGGTTGGGTGAGCAAACGCAGACCCTTTAAAGTAATACTGCGTGGTACCCATCCCATGGGACCCAAATCTCCAGGTTCAAGGGCATCTTCCTACATCGAAAACATGCATGAGAATCCCAGAAGATGGTACACCCTGTGATGGGGAAAGGTTTCTAAAACGCACCTCATTTCTCTTCTCCTTGTGCCCGGGTTCGCCATTCCAGCCGCTTTACTAAAAATCTCCCTACTTGGAGCATCAGCACATTTAACCTCCTGTTTCGTACAGGTTGCAATTTGTTCTGAGGATGAACGGGTAGACGGGGAACCAGTGAGAGACTAGCTCTTGGTGTTGGGACAGGCACAGGTCACTCTATTTTCCCATCAGGAAGAAGAATTAACCACAGGCTCATCCTCCCCCCCGGAAGCAGAACAGGGCCTGAAGCCATCCTGCGCTTTTGCGGCCAGCTCCCAAAAATGCGAGTTGTAAAATGGAGCTTCAGGGCACTGCAATTCACAAACCTGCAGAGTTATAAATGATAACTCTCGTCCACAAATATATTGAGGGAAGGCAAAGAAGAGGATTTGAAATCAAGGCAGAATTGCAGGAAACAGATTTCAGGAGGTAGATTCGAATCGCCTTTAAAGCACATGAAAAGCGGCAAAACGTTGACAATGATGCCCTTGGCCAAAAAGGGCGTATGCGTTTTTTCCTGAATGTTTTCAGGAAAAAACGCATACGCCCTTTTTGGCCAACCAAGCAACCTGGAAAGGCAAATCAGCGCTACAAAGAAGACTCGCTACCCTTCGGTCAAAAGGGCCATGCTGAAAAACGTGTCAAAACCAGAAATGCAGGACAGGCCATGGAGAAATGGGAGCCTTGCTACACTGATGGGCGGGATGTAAATTGCCAACAGCCACTCTGGAGAAGTGTACGGTGTGTCCTGAAACATCTAAAAAACACAGCTTAGAGAGCATAGGGCACTTCCACTCATGGGGGTATAAATTGGGAAAATGAAAAATCAGCAAGACACAAGCACCCCAAAGTTTAGGGCTGCTCTGTTGACAAGGACCTCCACTTCATTCCACCTTCAATATCCCAGGAAAGAGAAAAATGGATAAAGAAGTTGTGGTCCTTATGTACAATGGAATATCACTCAGCCATGAAATCAATGTCATAAGGCTAGTAGCAGCATGATGAGTGGATTTAGGTACGACGATTCTAAGTGAAATAAGTCACACAGAAAAGGACACTTCTCATAAGGTATCACTTATAGAGGGAATGTCAAAACCGTTACACTTGAACTGAATTACAAAACAGAACAGAGTCTCACATGCAGAAAACACACTATGGCTGCTTAACGGGAAAGGTGAGGTGGGGTGATACATAAAACAAGGGTTTCAAATTAGCTCAGATACCGTTCCATAAACCCAATATGTAATAGACAAGACCTACTCCTTGCTCAGAGAACTGGATTCAACACGCCGTATTCACCGCACAAGAATATATCTGACTAGTAATAATCTTAAAACCTATGTATTGATATCTCACTGTTAGTGTGTGAAGTGGCTGTAAAGCGGCATAAACACAGCAGTGAAAAGCAGCTAAACCCCATTATAAAAATAAATTACTTTTACAAACCCATGAAACAAAGACAGTGAAAGAGAGAGAAATTCTTACACAATGCGTTCAGGGGCTGTGATGCAACCTGGATTGACCATATCTAGACCCACAGCTGGATGAGACATAAAGGTGGACACTCTTGGGGCTGAGAGGTTTGGTGAGGTTGGGTGAGCAAACGCAGACCCATTAAAGTAATACTGCGTGGTACCCATCGCATGGGTCCCTAATCTCCAGGTTCAAGGGCATCTTCCTACATCGAAAACATGCATGAGAAAACAAAAAGATGGTACACCATGTGATGGGGAAAGGTTTCTAAAACGCACCTCATTTCTCTTCTCCTTGTGCCTGGGTTCGCCATTCCAGCCGCTTTACTAACAATCTCCCTACTTGGAGCATCAGCACCTTTAACCTCCTGTTCCCTACAGGTTGCAATTTCTCCTGAGGATGAACGGGTACACGGGGAACCAGTGAGAGACTAGCTCTTGGTGTTGGGACAGGCACAGGTCACTTTATTTTCCCATCAGGAAGAAGAATTAACCACAGGCTCATCCTCCCCCCCGGAAGCAGAACAGGGCCTGAAGCCATCCTGCGCTTTTGCGGCCAGCTCCCAAAAATGCGAGTTGTAAAATGGAGCTTCAGGGCACTGCAATTCACAAACCTGCAGAGTTATAAATGATAACTCTCGTCCACAAATATATTGAGGGAAGGCAAAGAAGAGGATTTGAAATCAAGGCAGAATTGCAGGAAACAGATTTCAGGAGGTAGATTCGAATCGCCTTTAAAGCACATGAAAAGCGGCAAAACGTTGACAATGATGCCCTTGGCCAAAAAGGGCGTATGCGTTTTTTCCTGAATATATTCAGGAAAAAACGCATACGCCCTTTTTGGCCAACCAAGCAACCTGGAAAGGCAAATCAGCGCTACAAAGAAGTCTCGCTATCCTTCGGTCAAAAGGGCCATGCTGAAAAATGTGTCAAAACCAGAAATGCAGGACAGGCCATGGAGAAATGGGAGCCTTGCTACACTGATGGGCGGGATGTAAATTGCCAACAGCCACTCTGGAGAAGTGTACGGTGTGTCCTGAAACATCTAAAAAACACAGCTTAGAGAGCATAGGGCACTTCCACTCATGGGGGTATAAATTGGGAAAATGAAAAATCAGCAAGACACAAGCACCCCAAAGTTTAGGGCTGCTCTGTTGACAAGGACCTCCACTTCATTCCACCTTCAATATCCCAGGAAAGAGAAAAATGGATAAAGAAGTTGTGGTCCTTATGTACAATGGAATATCACTCAGCCATGAAATCAATGTCATAAGGCTAGTAGCAGCATGATGAGTGGATTTAGGTACGACGATTCTAAGTGAAATAAGTCACACAGAAAAGGACACTTCTCGTAAGGTATCACTTATAGAGGGAATGTAAAAACCGTTACACTTGAACTGAATTACAAAACAGAACAGAGTCACACATGCAGAAAACACACTATGGCTGCTTAACGGGAAAGGTGAGGTGGGGTGATACATAAAACAAGGGTTTCAAATTAGCTCAGATACCGTTCCATAAACCCAATATGTAATAGACAAGATCTACTCCTTGCTCAGAGAACTGGACTCAACACACCCTATTCACAGCACAAGAATATATCTGACTAGTAATAATCTTAAAACCTATGTATTGATATCTCTCTGTTAGTGTGTCAAGTGGGTGTAAAGCGGCATAAACACAGCAGTGAAAAGCAGCTAAACCCCATTATAAAAATAAATTACTTTGAAAAACCCATGAAACAAAGACAGTGAAAGAGAGAGAAATTCTTACACAATGCGTTCAGGGGCTGTGATGCAACCTGGATTGACCATATCTAGACCCACAGCTGGATGAGACATAAGGGTGGACACTCTTGGGGCTGAGAGGTTTGGTGAGGTTGGGTGAGCAAACGCAGACCCTTTAAAGTAATACTGCGTGGTACCCATCCCATGGGACCCAAATCTCCAGGTTCAAGGGCATCTTCCTACATCGAAAACATGCATGAGAATCCCAGAAGATGGTACACCCTGTGATGGGGAAAGGTTTCTAAAACGCACCTCATTTCTCTTCTCCTTGTGCCCGGGTTCGCCATTCCAGCCGCTTTACTAAAAATCTCCCTACTTGGAGCATCAGCACATTTAACCTCCTGTTTCGTACAGGTTGCAATTTGTTCTGAGGATGAACGGGTAGACGGGGAACCAGTGAGAGACTAGCTCTTGGTGTTGGGACAGGCACAGGTCACTCTATTTTCCCATCAGGAAGAAGAATTAACCACAGGCTCATCCTCCCCCCCGGAAGCAGAACAGGGCCTGAAGCCATCCTGCGCTTTTGCGGCCAGCTCCCAAAAATGCGAGTTGTAAAATGGAGCTTCAGGGCACTGCAATTCACAAACCTGCAGAGTTATAAATGATAACTCTCGTCCACAAATATATTGAGGGAAGGCAAAGAAGAGGATTTGAAATCAAGGCAGAATTGCAGGAAACAGATTTCAGGAGGTAGATTCGAATCGCCTTTAAAGCACATGAAAAGCGGCAAAACGTTGACAATGATGCCCTTGGCCAAAAAGGGCGTATGCGTTTTTTCCTGAATGTTTTCAGGAAAAAACGCATACGCCCTTTTTGGCCAACCAAGCAACCTGGAAAGGCAAATCAGCGCTACAAAGAAGACTCGCTACCCTTCGGTCAAAAGGGCCATGCTGAAAAACGTGTCAAAACCAGAAATGCAGGACAGGCCATGGAGAAATGGGAGCCTTGCTACACTGATGGGCGGGATGTAAATTGCCAACAGCCACTCTGGAGAAGTGTACGGTGTGTCCTGAAACATCTAAAAAACACAGCTTAGAGAGCATAGGGCACTTCCACTCATGGGGGTATAAATTGGGAAAATGAAAAATCAGCAAGACACAAGCACCCCAAAGTTTAGGGCTGCTCTGTTGACAAGGACCTCCACTTCATTCCACCTTCAATATCCCAGGAAAGAGAAAAATGGATAAAGAAGTTGTGGTCCTTATGTACAATGGAATATCACTCAGCCATGAAATCAATGTCATAAGGCTAGTAGCAGCATGATGAGTGGATTTAGGTACGACGATTCTAAGTGAAATAAGTCACACAGAAAAGGACACTTCTCGTAAGGTATCACTTATAGAGGGAATGTAAAAACCGTTACACTTGAACTGAATTACAAAACAGAACAGAGTCACACATGCAGAAAACACACTATGGCTGCTTAACGGGAAAGGTGAGGTGGGGTGATACATAAAACAAGGGTTTCAAATTAGCTCAGATACCGTTCCATAAACCCAATATGTAATAGACAAGATCTACTCCTTGCTCAGAGAACTGGACTCAACACACCCTATTCACAGCACAAGAATATATCTGACTAGTAATAATCTTAAAACCTATGTATTGATATCTCTCTGTTAGTGTGTCAAGTGGGTGTAAAGCGGCATAAACACAGCAGTGAAAAGCAGCTAAACCCCATTATAAAAATAAATTACTTTGAAAAACCCATGAAACAAAGACAGTGAAAGAGAGAGAAATTCTTACACAATGCGTTCAGGGGCTGTGATGCAACCTGGATTGACCATATCTAGACCCACAGCTGGATGAGACATAAGGGTGGACACTCTTGGGGCTGAGAGGTTTGGTGAGGTTGGGTGAGCAAACGCAGACCCTTTAAAGTAATACTGCGTGGTACCCATCCCATGGGACCCAAATCTCCAGGTTCAAGGGCATCTTCCTACATCGAAAACATGCATGAGAATCCCAGAAGATGGTACACCGTGTGATGGGGAAAGGTTTCTAAAACGCACCTCATTTCTCTTCTCCTTGTGCCTGGGTTCGCCATTCCAGCCGCTTTACTAACAATCTCCCTACTTGGAGCATCAGCACCTTTAACCTCCTGTTCCGTACAGGTTGCAATTTGTCCTAAGGATGAACGGGAAGACGGGGAACCAGTGAGAGACTAGCTCTTGGTGTTGGGACAGCACAGGTCACTCTATTTTCCCATCAGGAAGAAGAATTAACCACAGGCTCATTCTCCCACCCCGGAACCAGAACAGGGCCTGAAGCCATCTTGCACTTTTGCGGCCAGCTCCCAAAAAAGCGAGTTGTAAAATGGAGCTTCAGGGCACTGCAATTCACAAACCTGCAGAGTTATAAATGATAACTCTCGTCCACAAATATATTGAGGGAAGGCAAAGAAGAGGATTTGAAATCAAGGCAGAATTGCAGGAAACAGATTTCAGGAGGTAGATTCGAATCGCCTTTAAAGCACATGAAAAGTGGCAAAACGTTGTCACTGATGCCCTTGGCCAAAAAGGGCGTATGCGTTTTTTCCTGAATATATTCAGGAAAAAACGCATACGCCCTTTTTGGCCAACCAAGCAACCTGGAAAGGCAAATCAGCGCTACAAAGAAGACTCGCTACCCTTCGGTCAAAAGGGCCATGCTGAAAAACGTGTCAAAACCAGAAATGCAGGACAGGCCATGGAGAAATGGGAGCCTTGCTACACTGATGGGCGGGATGTAAATTGCCAACAGCCACTCTGGAGAAGTGTACGGTGAGTCCTGAAACATCTAAAAAACACAGCTAAGAGAGCATAGGGCACTTCCACTCATGGGGGTATAAATTGGGAAAATGAAAAATCAGCAAGACACAAGCACCCCAAAGTTTAGGGCTGCTCTGTTGACAAGGACCTCCACTTCATTCCACCTTCAATATCCCAGGAAAGAGAAAAATGGATAAAGAAGTTGTGGTCCTTATGTACAATGGAATATCACTCAGCCATGAAATCAATGTCATAAGGCTAGTAGCAGCATGATGAGTGGATTTAGGTACGACGATTCTAAGTGAAATAAGTCACACAGAAAAGGACACTTCTCATAAGGTATCACTTATAGAGGGAATGTAAAAACCGTTACACTTGAACTGAATTACAAAACAGAACAGAGTCACACAGGCAGAAAACACACTATGGCTGCTTAACGGGAAAGGTGAGGTGGGGTGATACATAAAACAAGGGTTTCAAATTAGCTCAGATACCGTTCCATAAACCCAATATGTAATAGACAAGACCTACTCCTTGCTCAGAGAACTGGACTCAACACGCCCTATTCACTGCACAAGAATATATCTGACTAGTAATAATCTTAAAACCTATGTATTGATATCTCTCTGTTAGTGTGTCAAGTGGGTGTAAAGCGGCATAAACACAGCAGTGAAAAGCAGCTAAACCCCATTATAAAAATAAATTACTTTTACAAACCCATGAAAGAAAGACAGTGAAAGAGAGAGAAATACTTACACAATGCGTTCAGGGGCTGTGATGGAACCTGGATTGACCATATCTAGACCCACAGCTGGATGAGACATAAGGGTGGACATTCTTGGGGCTGAGAGGTTTGGTGAGGTTGGGTGAGCAAACGCAGACCCTTTAAAGTAATACTGCGTGGTACCCATCGCATGGGTCCCAAATCTCCAGGTTCAAGGGCATCTTCCTACATCGAAAACATGCATGAGAAAACAAAAAGATGGTACACCATGTGATAGGGAAAGGTTTCTAAAACGCACCTCATTTCTCTTCTCCTTGTGCCTGGGTTCGCCATTCCAGCCGCTTTACTAACAATCTCCCTACTTGGAGCATCAGCACCTTTAACCTCCTGTTCCCTACAGGTTGCAATTTCTCCTGAGGATGAACGGGTACACGGGGAACCAGTGAGAGACTAGCTCTTGGTGTTGGGACAGGCACAGGTCACTTTATTTTCCCATCAGGAAGAAGAATTAACCACAGGCTCATCCTCCCCCCCGGAAGCAGAACAGGGCCTGAAGCCATCCTGCGCATTTGCGGCCAGCTCCCAAAAATGCGAGTTGTAAAATGGAGCTTCAGGGCACTGCAATTCACAAACCTGCAGAGTTATAAATGATAACTCTCGTCCACAACTATATTGAGGGAAGGCAAAGAAGAGGATTTGAAATCAAGGCAGAATTGCAGGAAACAGATTTCAGGAGGTAGATTCGAATCGCCTTTAAAGCACATGAAAAGCGGCAAAACGTTGACAATGATGCCCTTGGCCAAAAAGGGCGTATGCGTTTTTTCCTGAATATATTCAGGAAAAAACGCATACGCCCTTTTTGGCCAACCAAGCAACCTGGAAAGGCAAATCAGCGCTACAAAGAAGACTCGCTACCCTTCGGTCAAAAGGGCCATGCTGAAAAACGTGTCAAAACCAGAAATGCAGGACAGGCCATGGAGAAATGGGAGCCTTGCTACACTGATGGGCGGGATGTAAATTGCCAACAGCCACTCTGGAGAAGTGTACGGTGTGTCCTGAAACATCTAAAAGACACAGCTTAGAGAGCATAGGGCACTTCCACTCATGGGGGTATAAATTGGGAAAATGAAAAATCAGCAAGACACAAGCACCCCAAAGTTTAGGGCTGCTCTGTTGACAAGGACCTCCACTTCATTCCACCTTCAATATCCCAGGAAAGAGAAAAATGGATAAAGAAGTTGTGGTCCTTATGTGCAATGGAATATCACTCAGCCATGAAATCAATGTCATAAGGCTAGTAGCAGCATGATGAGTGGATTTAGGTACGACGATTCTAAGTGAAATAAGTCACACAGAAAAGGACACTTCTCATAAGGTATCACTTATAGAGGGAATGTCAAAACCGTTACACTTGAACTGAATTACAAAACAGAACAGAGTCTCACATGCAGAAAACACACTATGGCTGCTTAACGGGAAAGGTGAGGTGGGGTGATACATAAAACAAGGGTTTCAAATTAGCTCAGATACCGTTCCATAAACCCAATATGTAATAGACAAGACCTACTCCTTGCTCAGAGAACTGGATTCAACACGCCGTATTCACCGCACAAGAATATATCTGACTAGTAATAATCTTAAAACCTATGTATTGATATCTCACTGTTAGTGTGTCAAGTGGGTGTAAAGCGGCATAAACACAGCAGTGAAAAGCAGCTAAACCCCATTATAAAAATAAATTACTTTTACAAACCCATGAAACAAAGACAGTGAAAGAGAGAGAAATTCTTACACAATGCGTTCAGGGGCTGTGATGCAACCTGGATTGACCATATCTAGACCCACAGCTGGATGAGACATAAAGGTGGACACTCTTGGGGCTGAGAGGTTTGGTGAGGTTGGGTGAGCAAACGCAGACCCATTAAAGTTATACTGCGTGGTACCCATCGCATGGGTCCCTAATCTCCAGGTTCAAGGGCATCTTCCTACATCGAAAACATGCATGAGAAAACAAAAAGATGGTACACCATGTGATGGGGAAAGGTTTCTAAAACGCACCTCATTTCTCTTCTCCTTGTGCCTGGGTTCGCCATTCCAGCCGCTTTACTAACAATCTCCCTACTTGGAGCATCAGCACCTTTAACCTCCTGTTCCCTACAGGTTGCAATTTCTCCTGAGGATGAACGGGTACACGGGGAACCAGTGAGAGACTAGCTCTTGGTGTTGGGACAGGCACAGGTCACTTTATTTTCCCATCAGGAAGAAGAATTAACCACAGGCTCATCCTCCCCCCCGGAAGCAGAACAGGGCCTGAAGCCATCCTGCGCTTTTGCGGCCAGCTCCCAAAAATGCGAGTTGTAAAATGGAGCTTCAGGGCACTGCAATTCACAAACCTGCAGAGTTATAAATGATAACTCTCGTCCACAAATATATTGAGGGAAGGCAAAGAAGAGGATTTGAAATCAAGGCAGAATTGCAGGAAACAGATTTCAGGAGGTAGATACGAATCGCCTTTAAAGCACATGAAAAGCGGCAAAACGTTGACAATGATGCCCTTGGCCAAAAAGGGCGTATGCGTTTTTTCCTGAATATATTCAGGAAAAAACGCATACGCCCTTTTTGGCCAACCAAGCAACCTGGAAAGGCAAATCAGCGCTACAAAGAAGTCTCGCTTCACATCGGTCAAAAGGGCCATGCTGAAAAGAGTGTCAAAACCAGAAATGCAGGACAGGCCATGGAGAAATGGGAGCCTTGCTACACTGATGGGCGGGATGTAAATGGCCAAGAGCCACTCTGGAGAAGTGTACGGTGTGTCCTGAAACATCTAAAAAACACAGCTTAGAGAGCATAGGGCACTTCCACTCATGGGGGTATAAATTGGGAAAATGAAAAATCAGCAAGACACAAGCACCCCAAAGTTTAGGGCTGCTCTGTTGACAAGGACCTCCACTTCATTCCACCATCAATATCCCAGGAAAGAGAAAAATGGATAAAGAAGTTGTGGTCCTTATGTACAATGGAATATCACTCAGCCATGAAATCAATGTCATAAGGCTAGTAGCAGCATGATGAGTGGATTTAGGTACGACGATTCTAAGTGAAATAAGTCACACAGAAAAGGACACTTCTCGTAAGGTATCACTTATAGAGGGAATGTAAAAACCGTTACACTTGAACTGAATTACAAAACAGAACAGAGTCACACATGCAGAAAACACACTATGGCTGCTTAACGGGAAAGGTGAGGTGGGGTGATACATAAAACAAGGGTTTCAAATTAGCTCAGATACCGTTCCATAAACCCAATATGTAATAGACAAGATCTACTCCTTGCTCAGAGAACTGGACTCAACACACCCTATTCACAGCACAAGAATATATCTGTCTAGTAATAATCTTAAAACCTATGTATTGATATCTCTCTGTTAGTGTGTCAAGTGGGTGTAAAGCGGCATAAACACAGCAGTGAAAAGCAGCTAAACCCCATTATAAAAATAAATTACTTTGAAAAACCCATGAAACAAAGACAGTGAAAGAGAGAGAAATTCTTACACAATGCGTTCAGGGGCTGTGATGCAACCTGGATTGACCATATCTAGACCCACAGCTGGATGAGACATAAGGGTGGACACTCTTGGGGCTGAGAGGTTTGGTGAGGTTGGGTGAGCAAACGCAGACCCTTTAAAGTAATACTGCGTGGTACCCATCCCATGGGACCCAAATCTCCAGGTTCAAGGGCATCTTCCTACATCGAAAACATGCATGAGAATCCCAGAAGATGGTACACCGTGTGATGGGGAAAGGTTTCTAAAACGCACCTCATTTCTCTTCTCCTTGTGCCTGGGTTCGCCATTCCAGCCGCTTTACTAACAATCTCCCTACTTGGAGCATCAGCACCTTTAACCTCCTGTTCCGTACAGGTTGCAATTTGTCCTAAGGATGAACGGGAAGAAGGGGAACCAGTGATAGACTAGCTCTTCTTGTTGGGACAGGCACAGGTCACTCTATTTTCCCATCAGGAAGAAGAATTAACCAAAGGATCATCATCCCCCCAGAACCAGAACAGGGCCTGAAGCCATCCTGCGCTTTTGCGGCCAGCTCCCAAAAAAGCGAGTTGTAAAATGGAGCTTCAGGGCACTGTAATTCACAGACCTGCAGAGTTATACATTATAACTCTCGTCCACAAATATATTGAGGGAAGGCAAAGAAGAGGATTTGAAATCAAGGCAGAATTGCAGGAAACAGATTTCAGGAGGTAGATTCGAATCGCCTTTAAAGCACATGAAAAGCGGCAAAACGTTGACAATGATGCCCTTGGCCAAAAAGGGCGTATGCGTTTTTTCCTGAATATATTCAGGAAAAAACGCATACGCCCTTTTTGGCCAACCAAGCAACCTGGAAAGGCAAATCAGCGCTACAAAGAAGACTCGCTACCCATCGGTCAAAAGGGCCATGCTGAAAAAAGTCTCAAAACCAGAAATGCAGGACAGGCCATGGAGAAATGGGAGCCTTGCTACACTGATGGGCGGGATGTAAATTGCCAACAGCCACTCTGGAGAAGTGTACGGTGTGTCCTGAAACATCTAAAAAACACAGCTTAGAGAGCATAGGGCACTTCCACTCATGGGGGTATAAATTGGGAAAATGAAAAATCAGCAAGACACAAGCACCCCAAAGTTTAGGGCTGCTCTGTTGACAAGGACCTCCACTTCATTCCACCTTCAATATCCCAGGAAAGAGAAAAATGGATAAAGAAGTTGTGGTCCTTATGTGCAATGGAATATCACTCAGCCATGAAATCAATGTCATAAGGCTAGTAGCAGCATGATGAGTGGATTTAGGTACGACGATTCTAAGTGAAATAAGTCACACAGAAAAGGACACTTCTCATAAGGTATCACTTATAGAGGGAATGTCAAAACCGTTACACTTGAACTGAATTACAAAACAGAACAGAGTCTCACATGCAGAAAACACACTATGGCTGCTTAACGGGAAAGGTGAGGTGGGGTGATACATAAAACAAGGGTTTCAAATTAGCTCAGATACCGTTCCATAAACCCAATATGTAATAGACAAGACCTACTCCTTGCTCAGAGAACTGGATTCAACACGCCGTATTCACCGCACAAGAATATATCTGACTAGTAATAATCTTAAAACCTATGTATTGATATCTCACTGTTAGTGTGTGAAGTGGCTGTAAAGCGGCATAAACACAGCAGTGAAAAGCAGCTAAACCCCATTATAAAAATAAATTACTTTTACAAACCCATGAAACAAAGACAGTGAAAGAGAGAGAAATTCTTACACAATGCGTTCAGGGGCTGTGATGCAACCTGGATTGACCATATCTAGACCCACAGCTGGATGAGACATAAAGGTGGACACTCTTGGGGCTGAGAGGTTTGGTGAGGTTGGGTGAGCAAACGCAGACCCATTAAAGTAATACTGCGTGGTACCCATCGCATGGGTCCCTAATCTCCAGGTTCAAGGGCATCTTCCTACATCGAAAACATGCATGAGAAAACAAAAAGATGGTACACCATGTGATGGGGAAAGGTTTCTAAAACGCACCTCATTTCTCTTCTCCTTGTGCCTGGGTTCGCCATTCCAGCCGCTTTACTAACAATCTCCCTACTTGGAGCATCAGCACCTTTAACCTCCTGTTCCCTACAGGTTGCAATTTCTCCTGAGGATGAACGGGTACACGGGGAACCAGTGAGAGACTAGCTCTTGGTGTTGGGACAGGCACAGGTCACTTTATTTTCCCATCAGGAAGAAGAATTAACCACAGGCTCATCCTCCCCCCCGGAAGCAGAACAGGGCCTGAAGCCATCCTGCGCTTTTGCGGCCAGCTCCCAAAAATGCGAGTTGTAAAATGGAGCTTCAGGGCACTGCAATTCACAAACCTGCAGAGTTATAAATGATAACTCTCGTCCACAAATATATTGAGGGAAGGCAAAGAAGAGGATTTGAAATCAAGGCAGAATTGCAGGAAACAGATTTCAGGAGGTAGATTCGAATCGCCTTTAAAGCACATGAAAAGCGGCAAAACGTTGACAATGATGCCCTTGGCCAAAAAGGGCGTATGCGTTTTTTCCTGAATATATTCAGGAAAAAACGCATACGCCCTTTTTGGCCAACCAAGCAACCTGGAAAGGCAAATCAGCGCTACAAAGAAGACTCGCTATCCTTCGGTCAAAAGGGCCATGCTGAAAAATGTGTCAAAACCAGAAATGCAGGACAGGCCATGGAGAAATGGGAGCCTTGCTACACTGATGGGCGGGATGTAAATTGCCAACAGCCACTCTGGAGAAGTGTACGGTGTGTCCTGAAACATCTAAAAAACACAGCTTAGAGAGCATAGGGCACTTCCACTCATGGGGGTATAAATTGGGAAAATGAAAAATCAGCAAGACACAAGCACCCCAAAGTTTAGGGCTGCTCTGTTGACAAGGACCTCCACTTCATTCCACCTTCAATATCCCAGGAAAGAGAAAAATGGATAAAGAAGTTGTGGTCCTTATGTACAATGGAATATCACTCAGCCATGAAATCAATGTCATAAGGCTAGTAGCAGCATGATGAGTGGATTTAGGTACGACGATTCTAAGTGAAATAAGTCACACAGAAAAGGACACTTCTCGTAAGGTATCACTTATAGAGGGAATGTAAAAACCGTTACACTTGAACTGAATTACAAAACAGAACAGAGTCACACATGCAGAAAACACACTATGGCTGCTTAACGGGAAAGGTGAGGTGGGGTGATACATAAAACAAGGGTTTCAAATTAGCTCAGATACCGTTCCATAAACCCAATATGTAATAGACAAGATCTACTCCTTGCTCAGAGAACTGGACTCAACACACCCTATTCACAGCACAAGAATATATCTGACTAGTAATAATCTTAAAACCTATGTATTGATATCTCTCTGTTAGTGTGTCAAGTGGGTGTAAAGCGGCATAAACACAGCAGTGAAAAGCAGCTAAACCCCATTATAAAAATAAATTACTTTGAAAAACCCATGAAACAAAGACAGTGAAAGAGAGAGAAATTCTTACACAATGCGTTCAGGGGCTGTGATGCAACCTGGATTGACCATATCTAGACCCACAGCTGGATGAGACATAAGGGTGGACACTCTTGGGGCTGAGAGGTTTGGTGAGGTTGGGTGAGCAAACGCAGACCCTTTAAAGTAATACTGCGTGGTACCCATCCCATGGGACCCAAATCTCCAGGTTCAAGGGCATCTTCCTACATCGAAAACATGCATGAGAATCCCAGAAGATGGTACACCGTGTGATGGGGAAAGGTTTCTAAAACGCACCTCATTTCTCTTCTCCTTGTGCCTGGGTTCGCCATTCCAGCCGCTTTACTAACAATCTCCCTACTTGGAGCATCAGCACCTTTAACCTCCTGTTCCGTACAGGTTGCAATTTGTCCTAAGGATGAACGGGAAGAAGGGGAACCAGTGATAGACTAGCTCTTCTTGTTGGGACAGGCACAGGTCACTCTATTTTCCCATCAGGAAGAAGAATTAACCAAAGGATCATCATCCCCCCAGAACCAGAACAGGGCCTGAAGCCATCCAGGGCTTTTGCGGCCAGCTCCCAAAAAAGCGAGTTGTAAAATGGAGCTTCAGGGCACTGTAATTCACAGACCTGCAGAGTTATACATTATAACTCTCGTCCACAAATATATTGAGGGAAGGCAAAGAAGAGGATTTGAAATCAAGGCAGAATTGCAGGAAACAGATTTCAGGAGGTAGATTCGAATCGCCTTTAAAGCACATGAAAAGCGGCAAAACGTTGACAATGATGCCCTTGGCCATAAGGGCGTATGCGTTTTTTCCTGAATATATTCAGGAACAAACGCATACGCCCTTTTTGGCCAACCAAGCAACCTGGAAAGGCAAATCAGCGCTACAAAGAAGACTCGCTACCCATCGGTCAAAAGGGCCATGCTGAAAAAAGTCTCAAAACCAGAAATGCAGGACAGGCCATGGAGAAATGGGAGCCTTGCTACACTGATGGGCGGGATGTAAATTGCCAACAGCCACTCTGGAGAAGTGTACGGTGTGTCCTGAAACATCTAAAAAACACAGCTTAGAGAGCATAGGGCACTTCCACTCATGGGGGTATAAATTGGGAAAATGAAAAATCAGCAAGACACAAGCACCCCAAAGTTTAGGGCTGCTCTGTTGACAAGGACCTCCACTTCATTCCACCTTCAATATCCCAGGAAAGAGAAAAATGGATAAAGAAGTTGTGGTCCTTATGTACAATGGAATATCACTCAGCCATGAAATCAATGTCATAAGGCTAGTAGCAGCATGATGAGTGGATTTAGGTACGACGATTCTAAGTGAAATAAGTCACACAGAAAAGGACACTTCTCATAAGGTATCACTTATAGAGGGAATGTAAAAACCGTTACACTTGAACTGAATTACAAAACAGAACAGAGTCACACAGGCAGAAAACACACTATGGCTGCTTAACGGGAAAGGTGAGGTGGGGTGATACATAAAACAAGGGTTTCAAATTAGCTCAGATACCGTTCCATAAACCCAATATGTAATAGACAAGACCTACTCCTTGCTCAGAGAACTGGACTCAACACGCCCTATTCACTGCACAAGAATATATCTGACTAGTAATAATCTAAAAACCTATGTATTGATATCTCTCTGTTAGTGTGTCAAGTGGGTGTAAAGCGGCATAAACACAGCAGTGAAAAGCAGCTAAACCCCATTATAAAAATAAATTACTTTTACAAACCCATGAAACAAAGACAGTGAAAGAGAGAGAAATACTTACACAATGCGTTCAGGGGCTGTGATGCAACCTGGATTGACCATATCTAGACCCACAGCTGGATGAGACATAAGGGTGGACACTCTTGGGGCTGAGAGGTTTGGTGAGGTTGGGTGAGCAAACGCAGACCCTTTAAAGTAATACTGCGTGGTACCCATCCCATGGGACCCAAATCTCCAGGTTCAAGGGCATCTTCCTACATCGAAAACATGCATGAGAATCCCAGAAGATGGTACACCGTGTGATGGGGAAAGGTTTCTAAAACGCACCTCATTTCTCTTCTCCTTGTGCCTGGGTTCGCCATTCCAGCCGCTTTACTAACAATCTCCCTACTTGGAGCATCAGCACCTTTAACCTCCTGTTCCGTACAGGTTGCAATTTGTCCTAAGGATGAACGGGAAGAAGGGGAACCAGTGATAGACTAGCTCTTCTTGTTGGGACAGGCACAGGTCACTCTATTTTCCCATCAGGAAGAAGAATTAACCAAAGGATCATCATCCCCCCAGAACCAGAACAGGGCCTGAAGCCATCCAGGGCTTTTGCGGCCAGCTCCCAAAAAAGCGAGTTGTAAAATGGAGCTTCAGGGCACTGTAATTCACAGACCTGCAGAGTTATACATTATAACTCTCGTCCACAAATATATTGAGGGAAGGCAAAGAAGAGGATTTGAAATCAAGGCAGAATTGCAGGAAACATTTCAGGAGGTAGATTCGAATCGCCTTTAAAGCACATGAAAAGCGGCAAAACGTTGACAATGATGCCCTTGGCCAAAAAGGGCGTATGCGTTTTTTCCTGAATATATTCAGGAAAAAACGCATACGCCCTTTTTGGCCAACCAAGCAACCTGGAAAGGCAAATCAGCGCTACAAAGAAGACTCGCTACCCATCGGTCAAAAGGGCCATGCTGAAAAAAGTCTCAAAACCAGAAATGCAGGACAGGCCATGGAGAAATGGGAGCCTTGCTACACTGATGGGCGGGATGTAAATTGCCAACAGCCACTCTGGAGAAGTGTACGGTGTGTCCTGAAACATCTAAAAAACACAGCTTAGAGAGCATAGGGCACTTCCACTCATGGGGGTATAAATTGGGAAAATGAAAAATCAGCAAGACACAAGCACCCCAAAGTTTAGGGCTGCTCTGTTGACAAGGACCTCCACTTCATTCCACCTTCAATATCCCAGGAAAGAGAAAAATGGATACAGAAGTTGTGGTCCTTATGTGCAATGGAATATCACTCAGCCATGAAATCAATGTCATAAGGCTAGTAGCAGCAGGATGAGTGGATTTAGGTACGACGATTCTAAGTGAAATAAGTCACACAGAAAAGGACACTTCTCATAAGGTATCACTTATAGAGGGAATGTCAAAACCGTTACACTTGAACTGAATTACAAAACAGAACAGAGTCTCACATGCAGAAAACACACTATGGCTGCTTAACGGGAAAGGTGAGGTGGGGTGATACATAAAACAAGGGTTTCAAATTAGCTCAGATACCGTTCCATAAACCCAATATGTAATAGACAAGACCTACTCCTTGCTCAGAGAACTGGATTCAACACGCCGTATTCACCGCACAAGAATATATCTGACTAGTAATAATCTTAAAACCTATGTATTGATATCTCACTGTTAGTGTGTCAAGTGGCTGTAAAGCGGCATAAACACAGCAGTGAAAAGCAGCTAAACCCCATTATAAAAATAAATTACTTTTACAAACCCATGAAACAAAGACAGTGAAAGAGAGAGAAATTCTTACACAATGCGTTCAGGGGCTGTGATGCAACCTGGATTGACCATATCTAGACCCACAGCTGGATGAGACATAAAGGTGGACACTCTTGGGGCTGAGAGGTTTGGTGAGGTTGGGTGAGCAAACGCAGACCCATTAAAGTAATACTGCGTGGTACCCATCGCATGGGTCCCTAATCTCCAGGTTCAAGGGCATCTTCCTACATCGAAAACATGCATGAGAAAACAAAAAGATGGTACACCATGTGATGGGGAAAGGTTTCTAAAACGCACCTCATTTCTCTTCTCCTTGTGCCTGGGTTCGCCATTCCAGCCGCTTTACTAACAATCTCCCTACTTGGAGCATCAGCACCTTTAACCTCCTGTTCCCTACAGGTTGCAATTTCTCCTGAGGATGAACGGGTACACGGGGAACCAGTGAGAGACTAGCTCTTGGTGTTGGGACAGGCACAGGTCACTTTATTTTCCCATCAGGAAGAAGAATTAACCACAGGCTCATCCTCCCCCCCGGAAGCAGAACAGGGCCTGAAGCCATCCTGCGCTTTTGCGGCCAGCTCCCAAAAATGCGAGTTGTAAAATGGAGCTTCAGGGCACTGCAATTCACAAACCTGCAGAGTTATAAATGATAACTCTCGTCCACAAATATATTGAGGGAAGGCAAAGAAGAGGATTTGAAATCAAGGCAGAATTGCAGGAAACAGATTTCAGGAGGTAGATTCGAATCGCCTTTAAAGCACATGAAAAGCGGCAAAACGTTGACAATGATGCCCTTGGCCAAAAAGGGCGTATGCGTTTTTTCCTGAATATATTCAGGAAAAAACGCATACGCCCTTTTTGGCCAACCAAGCAACCTGGAAAGGCAAATCAGCGCTACAAAGAAGACTCGCTATCCTTCGGTCAAAAGGGCCATGCTGAAAAATGTGTCAAAACCAGAAATGCAGGACAGGCCATGGAGAAATGGGAGCCTTGCTACACTGATGGGCGGGATGTAAATTGCCAACAGCCACTCTGGAGAAGTGTACGGTGTGTCCTGAAACATCTAAAAAACACAGCTTAGAGAGCATAGGGCACTTCCACTCATGGGGGTATAAATTGGGAAAATGAAAAATCAGCAAGACACAAGCACCCCAAAGTTTAGGGCTGCTCTGTTGACAAGGACCTCCACTTCATTCCACCTTCAATATCCCAGGAAAGAGAAAAATGGATAAAGAAGTTGTGGTCCTTATGTACAATGGAATATCACTCAGCCATGAAATCAATGTCATAAGGCTAGTAGCAGCATGATGAGTGGATTTAGGTACGACGATTCTAAGTGAAATAAGTCACACAGAAAAGGACACTTCTCGTAAGGTATCACTTATAGAGGGAATGTAAAAACCGTTACACTTGAACTGAATTACAAAACAGAACAGAGTCACACATGCAGAAAACACACTATGGCTGCTTAACGGGAAAGGTGAGGTGGGGTGATACATAAAACAAGGGTTTCAAATTAGCTCAGATACCGTTCCATAAACCCAATATGTAATAGACAAGATCTACTCCTTGCTCAGAGAACTGGACTCAACACACCCTATTCACAGCACAAGAATATATCTGACTAGTAATAATCTTAAAACCTATGTATTGATATCTCTCTGTTAGTGTGTCAAGTGGGTGTAAAGCGGCATAAACACAGCAGTGAAAAGCAGCTAAACCCCATTATAAAAATAAATTACTTTGAAAAACCCATGAAACAAAGACAGTGAAAGAGAGAGAAATTCTTACACAATGCGTTCAGGGGCTGTGATGCAACCTGGATTGACCATATCTAGACCCACAGCTGGATGAGACATAAGGGTGGACACTCTTGGGGCTGAGAGGTTTGGTGAGGTTGGGTGAGCAAACGCAGACCCTTTAAAGTAATACTGCGTGGTACCCATCCCATGGGACCCAAATCTCCAGGTTCAAGGGCATCTTCCTACATCGAAAACATGCATGAGAATCCCAGAAGATGGTACACCGTGTGATGGGGAAAGGTTTCTAAAACGCACCTCATTTCTCTTCTCCTTGTGCCTGGGTTCGCCATTCCAGCCGCTTTACTAACAATCTCCCTACTTGGAGCATCAGCACCTTTAACCTCCTGTTCCGTACAGGTTGCAATTTGTCCTAAGGATGAACGGGAAGAAGGGGAACCAGTGATAGACTAGCTCTTCTTGTTGGGACAGGCACAGGTCACTCTATTTTCCCATCAGGAAGAAGAATTAACCAAAGGATCATCATCCCCCCAGAACCAGAACAGGGCCTGAAGCCATCCAGGGCTTTTGCGGCCAGCTCCCAAAAAAGCGAGTTGTAAAATGGAGCTTCAGGGCACTGTAATTCACAGACCTGCAGAGTTATACATTATAACTCTCGTCCACAAATATATTGAGGGAAGGCAAAGAAGAGGATTTGAAATCAAGGCAGAATTGCAGGAAACATTTCAGGAGGTAGATTCGAATCGCCTTTAAAGCACATGAAAAGCGGCAAAACGTTGACAATGATGCCCTTGGCCATAAGGGCGTATGCGTTTTTTCCTGAATATATTCAGGAAAAAACGCATACGCCCTTTTTGGCCAACCAAGCAACCTGGAAAGGCAAATCAGCGCTACAAAGAAGACTCGCTACCCATCGGTCAAAAGGGCCATGCTGAAAAAAGTCTCAAAACCAGAAATGCAGGACAGGCCATGGAGAAATGGGAGCCTTGCTACACTGATGGGCGGGATGTAAATTGCCAACAGCCACTCTGGAGAAGTGTACGGTGTGTCCTGAAACATCTAAAAAACACAGCTTAGAGAGCATAGGGCACTTCCACTCATGGGGGTATAAATTGGGAAAATGAAAAATCAGCAAGACACAAGCACCCCAAAGTTTAGAGCTGCTCTGTTGACAAGGACCTCCACTTCATTCCACCTTCAATATCCCAGGAAAGAGAAAAATGGATAAAGAAGTTGTGGTCCTTATGTACAATGGAATATCACTCAGCCATGAAATCAATGTCATAAGGCTAGTAGCAGCATGATGAGTGGATTTAGGTACGACGATTCTAAGTGAAATAAGTCACACAGAAAAGGACACTTCTCATAAGGTATCACTTATAGAGGGAATGTAAAAACCGTTACACTTGAACTGAATTACAAAACAGAACAGAGTCACACAGGCAGAAAACACACTATGGCTGCTTAACGGGAAAGGTGAGGTGGGGTGATACATAAAACAAGGGTTTCAAATTAGCTCAGATACCGTTCCATAAACCCAATATGTAATAGACAAGACCTACTCCTTGCTCAGAGAACTGGACTCAACACGCCCTATTCACTGCACAAGAATATATCTGACTAGTAATAATCTTAAAACCTATGTATTGATATCTCTCTGTTAGTGTGTCAAGTGGGTGTAAAGCGGCATAAACACAGCAGTGAAAAGCAGCTAAACCCCATTATAAAAATAAATTACTTTTACAAACCCATGAAACAAAGACAGTGAAAGAGAGAGAAATACTTACACAATGCGTTCAGGGGCTGTGATGCAACCTGGATTGACCATATCTAGACCCACAGCTGGATGAGACATAAGGGTGGACATTCTTGGGGCTGAGAGGTTTGGTGAGGTTGGGTGAGCAAACGCAGACCCTTTAAAGGAATACTGCGTGGTACCCATCGCATGGGTCCCAAATCTCCAGGTTCAAGGGCATCTTCCTACATCGAAAACATGCATGAGAAAACAAAAAGATGGTACACCATGTGATGGGGAAAGGTTTCTAAAACGCACCTCATTTCTCTTCTCCTTGTGCCTGGGTTCGCCATTCCAGCCGCTTTACTAACAATCTCCCTACTTGGAGCATCAGCACCTTTAACCTCCTGTTCCCTACAGGTTGCAATTTCTCCTGAGGATGAACGAGTACACGGGGAACCAGTGAGAGACTAGCTCTTGGTGTTGGGACAGGCACAGGTCACTTTATTTTCCCATCAGGAAGAAGAATTAACCACAGGCTCATCCTCCCCCCCGGAAGGAGAACAGGGCCTGAAGCCATCCTGCGCTTTTGCGGCCAGCTCCCAAAAATGCGAGTTGTAAAATGGAGCTTCAGGGCACTGCAATTCACAAACCTGCAGAGTTATAAATGATAACTCTCGTCCACAAATATATTGAGGGAAGGCAAAGAAGAGGATTTGAAATCAAGGCAGAATTGCAGGAAACAGATTTCAGGAGGTAGATTCGAATCGCCTTTAAAGCACATGAAAAGCGGCAAAACGTTGACAATGATGCCCTTGGCCAAAAAGGGCGTATGCGTTTTTTCCTGAATATATTCAGGAAAAAACGCATACGCCCTTTTTGGCCAACCAAGCAACCTGGAAAGGCAAATCAGCGCTACAAAGAAGACTCGCTATCCTTCGGTCAAAAGGGCCATGCTGAAAAATGTGTCAAAACCAGAAATGCAGGACAGGCCATGGAGAAATGGGAGCCTTGCTACACTGATGGGCGGGATGTAAATTGCCAACAGCCACTCTGGAGAAGTGTACGGTGTGTCCTGAAACATCTAAAAAACACAGCTTAGAGAGCATAGGGCACTTCCACTCATGGGGGTATAAATTGGGAAAATGAAAAATCAGCAAGACACAAGCACCCCAAAGTTTAGGGCTGCTCTGTTGACAAGGACCTCCACTTCATTCCACCTTCAATATCCCAGGAAAGAGAAAAATGGATAAAGAAGTTGTGGTCCTTATGTACAATGGAATATCACTCAGCCATGAAATCAATGTCATAAGGCTAGTAGCAGCATGATGAGTGGATTTAGGTACGACGATTCTAAGTGAAATAAGTCACACAGAAAAGGACACTTCTCGTAAGGTATCACTTATAGAGGGAATGTAAAAACCGTTACACTTGAACTGAATTACAAAACAGAACAGAGTCACACATGCAGAAAACACACTATGGCTGCTTAACGGGAAAGGTGAGGTGGGGTGATACATAAAACAAGGGTTTCAAATTAGCTCAGATACCGTTCCATAAACCCAATATGTAATAGACAAGATCTACTCCTTGCTCAGAGAACTGGACTCAACACACCCTATTCACAGCACAAGAATATATCTGACTAGTAATAATCTTAAAACCTATGTATTGATATCTCTCTGTTAGTGTGTCAAGTGGGTGTAAAGCGGCATAAACACAGCAGTGAAAAGCAGCTAAACCCCATTATAAAAATAAATTACTTTGAAAAACCCATGAAACAAAGACAGTGAAAGAGAGAGAAATTCTTACACAATGCGTTCAGGGGCTGTGATGCAACCTGGATTGACCATATCTAGACCCACAGCTGGATGAGACATAAGGGTGGACACTCTTGGGGCTGAGAGGTTTGGTGAGGTTGGGTGAGCAAACGCAGACCCTTTAAAGTAATACTGCGTGGTACCCATCCCATGGGACCCAAATCTCCAGGTTCAAGGGCATCTTCCTACATCGAAAACATGCATGAGAATCCCAGAAGATGGTACACCGTGTGATGGGGAAAGGTTTCTAAAACGCACCTCATTTCTCTTCTCCTTGTGCCTGGGTTCGCCATTCCAGCCGCTTTACTAACAATCTCCCTACTTGGAGCATCAGCACCTTTAACCTCCTGTTCCGTACAGGTTGCAATTTGTCCTAAGGATGAACGGGAAGAAGGGGAACCAGTGATAGACTAGCTCTTCTTGTTGGGACAGGCACAGGTCACTCTATTTTCCCATCAGGAAGAAGAATTAACCAAAGGATCATCATCCCCCCAGAACCAGAACAGGGCCTGAAGCCATCCAGGGCTTTTGCGGCCAGCTCCCAAAAAAGCGAGTTGTAAAATGGAGCTTCAGGGCACTGTAATTCACAGACCTGCAGAGTTATACATTATAACTCTCGTCCACAAATATATTGAGGGAAGGCAAAGAAGAGGATTTGAAATCAAGGCAGAATTGCAGGAAACATTTCAGGAGGTAGATTCGAATCGCCTTTAAAGCACATGAAAAGCGGCAAAACGTTGACAATGATGCCCTTGGCCATAAGGGCGTATGCGTTTTTTCCTGAATATATTCAGGAAAAAACGCATACGCCCTTTTTGGCCAACCAAGCAACCTGGAAAGGCAAATCAGCGCTACAAAGAAGACTCGCTACCCATCGGTCAAAAGGGCCATGCTGAAAAAAGTCTCAAAACCAGAAATGCAGGACAGGCCATGGAGAAATGGGAGCCTTGCTACACTGATGGGCGGGATGTAAATTGCCAACAGCCACTCTGGAGAAGTGTACGGTGTGTCCTGAAACATCTAAAAAACACAGCTTAGAGAGCATAGGGCACTTCCACTCATGGGGGTATAAATTGGGAAAATGAAAAATCAGCAAGACACAAGCACCCCAAAGTTTAGAGCTGCTCTGTTGACAAGGACCTCCACTTCATTCCACCTTCAATATCCCAGGAAAGAGAAAAATGGATAAAGAAGTTGTGGTCCTTATGTACAATGGAATATCACTCAGCCATGAAATCAATGTCATAAGGCTAGTAGCAGCATGATGAGTGGATTTAGGTACGACGATTCTAAGTGAAATAAGTCACACAGAAAAGGACACTTCTCATAAGGTATCACTTATAGAGGGAATGTAAAAACCGTTACACTTGAACTGAATTACAAAACAGAACAGAGTCACACAGGCAGAAAACACACTATGGCTGCTTAACGGGAAAGGTGAGGTGGGGTGATACATAAAACAAGGGTTTCAAATTAGCTCAGATACCGTTCCATAAACCCAATATGTAATAGACAAGACCTACTCCTTGCTCAGAGAACTGGACTCAACACGCCCTATTCACTGCACAAGAATATATCTGACTAGTAATAATCTTAAAACCTATGTATTGATATCTCTCTGTTAGTGTGTCAAGTGGGTGTAAAGCGGCATAAACACAGCAGTGAAAAGCAGCTAAACCCCATTATAAAAATAAATTACTTTTACAAACCCATGAAACAAAGACAGTGAAAGAGAGAGAAATACTTACACAATGCGTTCAGGGGCTGTGATGCAACCTGGATTGACCATATCTAGACCCACAGCTGGATGAGACATAAGGGTGGACATTCTTGGGGCTGAGAGGTTTGGTGAGGTTGGGTGAGCAAACGCAGACCCTTTAAAGGAATACTGCGTGGTACCCATCGCATGGGTCCCAAATCTCCAGGTTCAAGGGCATCTTCCTACATCGAAAACATGCATGAGAAAACAAAAAGATGGTACACCATGTGATGGGGAAAGGTTTCTAAAACGCACCTCATTTCTCTTCTCCTTGTGCCTGGGTTCGCCATTCCAGCCGCTTTACTAACAATCTCCCTACTTGGAGCATCAGCACCTTTAACCTCCTGTTCCCTACAGGTTGCAATTTCTCCTGAGGATGAACGGGTACACGGGGAACCAGTGAGAGACTAGCTCTTGGTGTTGGGACAGGCACAGGTCACTTTATTTTCCCATCAGGAAGAAGAATTAACCACAGGCTCATCCTCCCCCCCGGAAGGAGAACAGGGCCTGAAGCCATCCTGCGCTTTTGCGGCCAGCTCCCAAAAATGCGAGTTGTAAAATGGAGCTTCAGGGCACTGCAATTCACAAACCTGCAGAGTTATAAATGATAACTCTCGTCCACAAATATATTGAGGGAAGGCAAAGAAGAGGATTTGAAATCAAGGCAGAATTGCAGGAAACAGATTTCAGGAGGTAGATTCGAATCGCCTTTAAAGCACATGAAAAGCGGCAAAACGTTGACAATGATGCCCTTTGCCAAAAAGGGCGTATGCGTTTTTTCCTGAATATATTCAGGAAAAAACGCATACGCCCTTTTTGGCCAACCAAGCAACCTGGAAAGGCAAATCAGCACTACAAAGAAGACGCGCTACCCATCGGTCAAAAGGGCCATGCTGAAAAAAGTCTCAAAACCAGAAATTCAGGACAGGCCATGGAGAAATGGGAGCCTTGCTACACTGATGGGCGGGATGTAAATTGCCAACAGCCACTCTGGAGAAGTGTACGGTGTGTCCTGAAACATCTAAAAGACACAGCTTAGAGAGCATAGGGCACTTCCACTCATGGGGGTATAAATTGGGAAAATGAAAAATCACAAGACACAAGCACCCCAAAGTTTAGGGCTGCTCTGTTGACAAGGACCTCCACTTCATTCCACCTTCAATATCCCAGGAAAGAGAAAAATGGATACAGAAGTTGTGGTCCTTATGTGCAATGGAATATCACTCAGCCATGAAATCAATGTCATAAGGCTAGTAGCAGCATGATGAGTGGATTTAGGTACGACGATTCTAAGTGAAATAAGTCACACAGAAAAGGACACTTCTCATAAGGTATCACTTATAGAGGGAATGTCAAAACCGTTACACTTGAACTGAATTACAAAACAGAACAGAGTCTCACATGCAGAAAACACACTATGGCTGCTTAACGGGAAAGGTGAGGTGGGGTGATACATAAAACAAGGGTTTCAAATTAGCTCAGATACCGTTCCATAAACCCAATATGTAATAGACAAGACCTACTCCTTGCTCAGAGAACTGGATTCAACACGCCGTATTCACCGCACAAGAATATATCTGACTAGTAATAATCTTAAAACCTATGTATGGATATCTCTCTGTTAGTGTGTCAAGTGGGTGTAAAGCGGCATAAACACAGCAGTGAAAAGCAGCTAAACCCCATTATAAAAATAAATTACTTTGAAAAACCCATGAAACAAAGACAGTGAAAGAGAGAGAAATTCTTACACAATGCGTTCAGGGGCTGTGATGCAACCTGGATTGACCATATCTAGACCCACAGCTGGATGAGACATAAGGGTGGACACTCTTGGGGCTGAGAGGTTTGGTGAGGTTGGGTGAGCAAACGCAGACCCTTTAAAGTAATACTGCGTGGTACCCATCCCATGGGACCCAAATCTCCAGGTTCAAGGGCATCTTCCTACATCGAAAACATGCATGAGAATCCCAGAAGATGGTACACCGTGTGATGGGGAAAGGTTTCTAAAACGCACCTCATTTCTCTTCTCCTTGTGCCTGGGTTCGCCATTCCAGCCGCTTTACTAACAATCTCCCTACTTGGAGCATCAGCACCTTTAACCTCCTGTTCCGTACAGGTTGCAATTTGTCCTAAGGATGAACGGGAAGAAGGGGAACCAGTGATAGACAAGCTCTTCTTGTTGGGACAGGCACAGGTCACTCTATTTTCCCATCAGGAAGAAGAATTAACCAAAGGATCATCATCCCCCCAGAACCAGAACAGGGCCTGAAGCCATCCAGGGCTTTTGCGGCCAGCTCCCAAAAAAGCGAGTTGTAAAATGGAGCTTCAGGGCACTGCAATTCACAAACCTGCAGAGTTATAAATGATAACTCTCGTCCACAAATATATTGAGGGAAGGCAAAGAAGAGGATTTGAAATCAAGGCAGAATTGCAGGAAACAGATTTCAGGAGGTAGATTCGAATCGCCTTTAAAGCACATGAAAAGCGGCAAAACGTTGACAATGATGCCCTTTGCCAAAAAGGGCGTATGCGTTTTTTCCTGAATATATTCAGGAAAAAACGCATACGCCCTTTTTGGCCAACCAAGCAACCTGGAAAGGCAAATCAGCACTACAAAGAAGACGCGCTACCCATCGGTCAAAAGGGCCATGCTGAAAAAAGTCTCAAAACCAGAAATTCAGGACAGGCCATGGAGAAATGGGAGCCTTGCTACACTGATGGGCGGGATGTAAATTGCCAACAGCCACTCTGGAGAAGTGTACGGTGTGTCCTGAAACATCTAAAAGACACAGCTTAGAGAGCATAGGGCACTTCCACTCATGGGGGTATAAATTGGGAAAATGAAAAATCACAAGACACAAGCACCCCAAAGTTTAGGGCTGCTCTGTTGACAAGGACCTCCACTTCATTCCACCTTCAATATCCCAGGAAAGAGAAAAATGGATACAGAAGTTGTGGTCCTTATGTGCAATGGAATATCACTCAGCCATGAAATCAATGTCATAAGGCTAGGAGCAGCATGATGAGTGGATTTAGGTACGACGATTCTAAGTGAAATAAGTCACACAGAAAAGGACACTTCTCATAAGGTATCACTTATAGAGGGAATGTAAAAACCGTTACACTTGAACTGAATTACAAAACAGAACAGAGTCACACATGCAGAAAACACACTATGGCTGCTTAACGGGAAAGGTGAGGTGGGGTGATACATAAAACAAGGGTTTCAAATTAGCTCAGATACCGTTCCATAAACCCAATATGTAAGAGACAAGACCTACTGCTTGCTCAGAGAACTGGACTCAACACGCCCTATTCACCGCACAAGAATATATCTGACTAGGAATAATCTAAAAACGTATGTATTGATATCTCTCTGTTAGTGTGTCAAGTGGGTGTAAAGCGGCATAAACACAGCAGTGAAAAGCAGCTAAACCCCATTATAAAAATAAATTACTTTTACAAACCCATGAAACAAAGACAGTGAAAGAGAGAAATTCTTACACAATGCATTCAGGGGCTGTGATGCAACCTGGATTGACCATATCTAGACCCACAGCTGATTGAGACATAAGGGTGGACACTCTTGGGGCTGAGAGGTTTGGTGAGGTTGGGTGAGCAAACGCAGACCCTTTAAAGGAATACTGCGTGGTACCCATCGCATGGGTCCCAAATCTCCAGGTTCAAGGGCATATTCCTACATCGAAAACATGCATGAGAAAACAAAAAAGATGGTACACCATGTGATGGGGAAAGGTTTGTAAAACGCACCTCATTTCTCTTCTCCTTGTGCCCGGGGTCGCCATTCCAGCCGCTTTCCTAGCAATCTCCCTACTTGGAGCATCAGCACCTTTAACCTCCTGTTCCCTACAGGTTGCAATTTCTCCTGAGGATGAACGGGAAGACGGGGAACCAGTGAGAGACTAGCTCTTGTTGTTGGGACAGGCACAGGTCACTCTATTCTCCCATCAGGAAGAAGAATTAACCACAGGCTCATCATCCCCCCCGGAACCAGAACAGGGCCTGAAGCCAACCAGTGCTTTTGCGGCCAGCTCCCAAAAAAGCGAGTTGTAAAATGGAGCTTCAGGGCACTGCAATTCACAAACCTGCAGAGTTATAAATGATAACTCTCGTCCACAAATATATTGAGGGAAAGCAAAGAAGAGGATTTGAAATCAAGGCAGAATTGCAGGAAACAGATTTCAGGAGGTAGATTCGAATCGCCTTTAAAGCACATGAAAAGCGGCAAAACGTTGACAATGATGCCCTTGGCCAAAAAGGGCGTATGCGTTTTTTCCTGAATATATTCAGGAAAAAACGCATACGCCCTTTTTGGCCAACCAAGCAACCTGGAAAGGCAAATCAGGGCTACAAAGAAGACTCGCTACCCATCGGTCAAAAGGGCCATGCTGAAAAAAGTCTCAAAACCAGAAATGCAGGACAGGCCATGGAGAAATGGGAGCCTTGCTACACTGATGGGCGGGATGTAAATTGCCAACAGCCACTCTGGAGAAGTGTACGGTGTGTCCTGAAACATCTAAAAAACACAGCTTAGAGAGCATAGGGCACTTCCAATCATGGGGGTATAAATTGGGAAAATGAAAAATCAGCAAGACACAAGTACCCCAAAGTTTAGGGCTGCTCTGTTGACAAGGACCTCCACTTCATTCCACCTTCAATATCCCAGGAAAGAGAAAAATGGATAAAGAAGTTGTGGTCCTTATGTACAATGGAATATCACTCAGCCATGAAATCAATGTCATAAGGCTAGTAGCAGCATGATGAGTGGATTTAGGTACGACGATTCTAAGTGAAATAAGTCACACAGAAAAGGACACTTCTCATAAGGTATCACTTATAGAGGGAATGTAAAAACCGTTACACTTGAACTGAATTACAAAACAGAACAGAGTCACACATGCAGAAAACACACTATGGCTGCTTAACGGGAAAGGTGAGGTGGGGTGATACATAAAACAAGGGTTTCAAATTAGCTCAGATACCGTTCCATAAACCCAATATGTAATAGACAAGGCCTACTCCTTGCTCAGAGAACTGGACTCAACACGCCCTATTCACCGCACAAGAATATATCTGACTAGTAATAATCTTAAAACCTATGTATTGATATCTCTCTGTTAGTGTGTCAAGTGGGTGTAAAGCGGCATAAACACAGCAGTGAAAAGCAGCTAAACCCCATTATAAAAATAAATTACTTTTACAAACCCATGAAACAAAGACAGTGAAAGAGAGAGAAATTCTTACACAATGCGTTCAGGGGCTGTGATGCAACCTGGATTGACCATATCTAGACCCACAGCTGGATGAGACATAAGGGTGGACACTCTTGGGGCTGAGAGGTTTGGTGAGG